>NW_012116099.1:4502809-4511401 GCF_000951035.1 Colobus angolensis palliatus | reverse complement strand
TCTCCTGACCTCGTGATCCACCCGCCTCAGCCTCCCAAAGTGCTGGGATTACAGGCATGAGCCACCGCGCCCAGCCTACTGCTAATATTTTTAAAGGAATCAAGCAAAAGACTTCAACCTACTGTTTGCATGTTGAGCATGAGCTGGGACTACTTCATTACATACATAATCCCTGGCTTTTGCGTCCCTCCTCTCGTCATGTAAACCAAGCAGAAGATGAATGTTCAACGCTTATGAAAGGTTGACACACTGTCACTTGTTTCGTTTGGGGGAAGAAAGGCCATGTCTGCTTGAGTTATTCTGTATCATATCCTATGCAGATCACTTTTTGGATTATTGGTGTCTACAAAAAAAAAATCACATATAAGGCAAGAACAAAGCCCCCAGACATGTGGAAAATTAGTTCAAAATCAGTAATGGCTAAACGTCAAACTTTGGTAAGGATGAGGCACGAAGGAAAAGTTTATAATCAAAATTCTGTTCTCTGAGACCGGGGAAAATATCACCAGCTGTTATTGACAAAGTGGCTGCTAAGCAAATAAAGAAGGTGAAAAATGATGGTCCCAGGAGATGTTGCTATCTGCAACATGTTACAGATTAGCTGGCGTTGTCCTCACCATTTCAGGGAGAGGGTAAAAATGTGGCTTGATTTAGAGCTGATGATATCATGTGTCTAGTCACTGGAGATCAAAAGAAAGCTTGCCTGTAAAACATTGCTCATGAAATAGGAGCAAAGGCCAGACTCTTCCCTTGGGTGTGTCAAAGGGAAGTTTTGCTGTGTACCAGGCCAATGGGATTCCAGTCACAGCATACGCTCCAGGATGTAGCTGTGGCCATGTGACCTCATATTCAACTCTGTCAGTCCTAAACTCTGCAGATTGACCAATTGTGTTTGATCAATCCGTTTAATACCTGATGATTTGGTGGGCAAATGACTCTTTTCCTTTCCTATGATGTATGATTAGAGACTGCAGGTATTTTGTTTTGTGCTTAGTGGCTATTGTATGTATATGTGTGTGTGCACGGGTATGTGCACTTGTGTGTACATGTGTGTTTGTGTGTATGTGTATTGGTGATGGTGGTGATGGTGAAGCATGTGGAAAAGCAATTGAATTTTGAATTCTGACTCTGTAAGACCAGATTTGGAACAGCCCATCTGTGATGATTGCTTACCTTTTCCCTGAGATTAGAAATCAATACTTGGAGGGTGGACTGCATCTTTCTTGGATATCTTCAAGAAATGCTGGAGGCACTGTAAATTCAAACAAGTCCAAGAAGTGAATGTCACATTCTTTGCAATGAGGAATTGTTGTGAAGGATGTCAAACATCTTTAGCATGAAACCCTACTGAAAGAAAATCCTTGCACGCTACTATATTTTGGAGCTCAGAAGAACTTCATCATGGTAGGACTTATTATCCTGTACGTCAGAGGCGTTTGAACCAGAGCAACTCCATCTTGAACAGGGGCTGGTAAATAAGACTGAGACCTACTGGGCTGCATTCCCAGGAGATCAGGCGTTCTAAGTCACAGGATGGGCTAGGAGGTTGGCAAAAGGTACAGGTCATAAAGACTTTGCTGATAAAAGGGTGTGGTGAAGAAGCTGGCCAAAACTCACCAAAATCAAGACGGCGATGAAAGTGACATCTGGTCTTCCTCACTGCTCATTATATGCTAATTATAATGCATTAGCATTCTACAAGACACTCCTACCAGCACCACGACAGTTTACAAATGCCATGGCAAGGTCAGAAAATTACCCTATGTGGTCTAAAAAGGGGAGAAACCATCAGTTCCAGGAACTGCCTGTCTCTTTCTCAGAAAACTCACAAATAATCCACCCTTGTTTCACGTATAATCAAGAAATAACCATAAAAATAACCAAGCAGCAGCCCTTGGGGCTGCTCTGTCTACAGAGTAGCCATTCTTTTATTCCTTTACTTTCTTAATAAACTTGCTCTCACTTTATGTATTTGCCTCGAATTCTTCTTTGCACAAGATCCAAGAACCCTCTCTTGGGGTCTGGATCAGGACTCTTTTCTGGCAATGTAAGGACAAATGCTTTCTTAAATTCAGTAGAAGCCATCAGCCTTGCTCAACTCCCTTTTGTAAGTTCCATGTGTACTAAATTTCCACCAAATTCCTATTTATAACATGGCAGAGATGCTGAAGAGCTGTCAGAGCCACACTCAAAGCTTAACTGAAGCACTCACATTTCCTTTCCTTTTGGCCTCTGGTTACTGAAAACATTTGCTGAAAATTGCTGTCCCACTCAAGAACTGTCAAAGGTAATTGTGTTGCACAAAAGTTACCAAGAAGAATGAAATAATATGGTTACCACCTGGTGACCAAGTTAATAGAACCTGTCTGATGAACCGCCAAGCCTGCTACATGTGAATTCCGCAGTTTCTGTCTGAAAGCCACGACAGCATAAATTGGTGAGGAAGTCGTGGATCAGGGACCTCTTAGTGGCACTTTACCATACAAATCCCCATGTAAAGGGTAACTGTTGGGTCATCAAATCCAGTGAGGTGTGAGATTTGCGGGGGGCAGTGAGGGGGAAGATGTCGGGGGAGAATAAAATGCTTTGGGAATGAGGACCTGTGTGAAGCAAGTAGCAGTGCTTACTTCAAAGAGCAAGGTCTAGACTTGGCTCTTCTCACAGATGGCAATGACCTTGGCATCTAAGAAAATGAAAATCAGAGACTCACAAGATGGGAGGGGCTTAGAGAGTCTGTCTGGGTCTCCCCTCTTCATTGCCTCTGGCCAAAACTGTGTCCTTCCAGGTGAGCCAGAATATTCCTCTCAAAATTCCCCAGAGAAGGAAATCCTCCGCATTCCTGGAAGCCATTTTCAGGATCTCAAACCCCACTTGAGATGGTTTTGCTTTAACTTGAGGCTACAAAACCCCAGAATCCCTCTGAATTCTGGTGCCTCTATTCATACATCAGAAACTCCACTGAACCTGGAAATCTCCTCATGGATTCCTTTGGAAACATCTAGTCCTGTCTGAAACTGTTTTATTTAATCAGAAATCATTGCGGGCTGGATGCCTGATGCCAGCATTCAAATCCAGTAGTCAGGGTGTGGCTCAGAAGAGACTCATTGAAACTGGGAATCCCTCCACTGGGAGGTCCAGGGTTCATACTGGAACCATTCTGGCATGGTTATACATCAACCAATGTTAGGAGTACCTGCTCTTTTTATCTTTGGTGATACTCGTAGTTGAGACTTTTGAGATCCAAAAAAAAAAAAAAAGACTCACTTTTTAGGCAGAAAACATTGACATCAGGGCTGGGTACATAATTTGTAGAGCCCAGTGCAAAATAAATACTTAAAAGTCTTTTTTACAAAGAACAGGAAAAAAGGTTTTTCCTTTCTAGGATGGTCTCTCTCAACCTTTCATGATGTTTCTAATTTGCTAGTTAATGCCTCAGGCTCTGGCATACTTGAGGGGTGAGTGCAGACCTTCATAGGCATCAGAGTCCTGACTTGTAGCTAGGTGTGTAGGATGTGCTGGCCCAACCTCAATTCTTCCACAGCGGGCACAGGGCAGCCGTGATCTCTGGGTGGGGATAGGGGAGGAGGTAGCCAAGAACCCATGCCTGGGAGATAAGAGGAGGCAGGGGGCAGGACAGGGCATGAGCCAAGACTGCTCAGGGCATGTACTACTGTGCTGTTGGACTTCACTTACAAAACAAATTCAAATATAAAGGTATTAAGAATTTCAAAATGGCGGCCATACCATTAAAGCCAAGTGCAAGGCCCCTTCTGAGTGTGGGGCCCTATGTGATGTCAGTGGTAGCACACCCAGGAAACAGCCCTGGTTGAAACTCATTCTCCTTTGGGCCCCCTGGAATCTTATTGTTATTGAGAAGCCTGACGACTTTTGAATTCCTATTCTTTTCTACGTAATTTGTTTTTTTCTTCCTGGAAGCGTTTAAGATCTTCTCTTTAACCGTGTTCTGAAATTTCTCAGTTGTGCACCTTGGTGTAAATTTTTCATCTTTTATTGTCTTAGACTCTCAGAGAACCCTTTCAGTTTGGAAATTTATTTTTTTAGTTCTGGGAAATTTTCTTGCATGAATCCTTTGACAATTTTCTCTCCTCTCTCTCTCTGTCTCCCTGTTCTGTCTGCCTCCAACTTCTCTTGGTGGTGGTTGGATTGATCCTCTAATTTATTTTCCTTTCTTAGTATCTTTTTGCTTTTGCTCTTTGTCTTTTCTCTCTGGGCTTTTTTTCAACCCTGTCAACTTCCTAACACATTTAAATCACATTTAAAAATATTTCAGCAATTAAATTTTTTACTTTCAAGAGCTCTTTTTTTCCTCTGTGTTCATTACTCATAACAGCATGATTCAATATCTTTTCTTATCTGAGAACACGAATACTATTTTTAATATTTTTTATTAATTCCTACATTTACTCTTTTTTCCTTTTTGATTTCATTCATTCATGTTGGAGACTCGGCAGATCGCTGGGGATATGTTCATATTCAAGAGTAAGACACTATGATTGGGTACTCTAAAATCATGGATGGGGCTTTTCTCCAAATTTCATCAAGTGAATCATTGGTTCCTTGAAGAACTTCCAAGTGTCATTATTTATAGGCCTTTTCTTTGTACTATTTGGAGAGAAATCGAAATCTCCTGCCAGGGTGTGTGTTTGTGCGTGTGTGTGTGTGTGTGTGCATAGGAGAGCAGAGAGTTCTGGAAGGAGTGTAGGGAAGGGAATGGTGGCGGGCGTCCACAGTAGACTTTTAGTTCATCCTTGCTTCATCTAAGCTGTTCTCTGGTCATGCTCCCCAAATACAGTTACTCTAAAGAATAAACCTTCAACTTTCTTCCAGGAACCTGGGAAAGAGTTGTGTGGATGCACACAATGAGAGAGGAGACTTGGGCTCCGCTGTGCTGTGGTAGACTTTCAGCAAATGTCTTTCTCCACAGTGGGCCTTGCTCTCACCTTCCTCTTGAAATGCTCACCACTTATAAGAACTGAGAAATTCAGAGCTTCTGCAGAGTGAAGCTGCTCTGTTCTTGCTTGTCTGAGAGCATTTGGTTTTCCCTTTGCTTTATTCTGCCAAGGTAATTACCATTCTTCCATCCATTTCTCATCTTCCAAAAATGTGTTGAAAACATTTATGACAAATGGTTTCTCATTCTTTTTGACCTTGCCTATTAATTTGTTTCTTAAAATTATTTGACTGTCATTTTAATGAGATTTGAGTAGGAAGAAGAAATAGTCACAGTCAATTATATTTTCAAGCAGAAGCTTCCTTTGGAAATTTTAATTTTTGTTGGATACTAGACCCGTATAGGCAAATCCTTGTTTTTCACTAAGTGAAACAGTAAGCAGTCTAGAAAAATAGTAAATTTCAGTCTATTTCTCATAGGCTATGTATACTTATTTAAATATAATACTAATAATCTTGGTTATTTAGTATCCAAGCTTTTAGTAGACTAGAAGCAGAATTTTAGTACAGAGTTAAATGTAGATGCTACTAGAGTCATATACCCTGATAGCATTAAGAAGAGATAGTTGGCAGACCAAAAGAGAAAGGTGACAGAATAACCAGTTAAAAGAACACATTAAATAGTACAACAGTTTCTATACTACGACAGTTTCAAACAGTCCTACACATTTCAAAACGCATTATTGCATTAAAGTGTAATTCAGGTGCCATCTTCCATTACCAAGCCTTCTACAGCTCCCTGTGGTTTGTAGATATTAGTTCCATTCTCTCTCACTGTTCTGTGTATTGCCAAATATATGACCTGTGGTTCTAGTGAAACACCCTGCTCTATTTCACACCTGTGGATTCCTGCTTCAGACCCGTGAATTCCGTAGGTTGGCATGCCTTTTCTTACCATCACAGGTTATCCTTCAGGACTCATTCAAATTCCCATGATGTACTCTCTCTCTCTCATCCTTACGTGTTCCCATGGTACTTGTTTAGATTTATATAATGGAACTTGCTGGGTTCTGCCAGGAATTTTGAAATTATGCATCTGCCTTTCCTCTCCAATTGGGATCATAAACACTGAATAGCATTGCCATTTCTCTTGGTGTAATACCTCCCTGTGAGTGCTCCCTGAGTAAATACATGTTGAATCCAGTTGGAAGTATCATAATTGATGTTTAACCTGACAATCTTTAGTCTTCAACAGAAGGTTAAATTGGATAGTGTTGAGGAGGAAAGTCAGTGTGTGATGCATTTTAAAAGATTCAAAAATAAAAAAAGTAATAAAAATGAAGCAAGAAATACATTTTTATGTTGTGTAAAGGGCATATTACATTTAACTTATTATAATATGTATTTTTTGTTGATAGAACAACGAGGTATTGTTTTTCACATGAACAACAACTCCACTGTGGCACCAAGCTGTTTGAGTTTGAACATCGTAGCTTAGGTATGAAACATAAACTACATCATTTTAAAAGAAGGCAGTGTACAGAGTTTGTGGCAGATGGAAAAAACGTGAATATTTTCATTTAAATATGCTTTGGAGAGAGCAGCTCTGTGTTCCTTGACATAACTGACCTGTTCCCAAAATATTTGGGCTCAAATCCCATCTTGCTCTTGACTGATGTTGCAATTTCTAAGGTGCCTTTATCTTTGTTCTGGATTGATCTTTAATCGGGTGTGACTTGTGACACATTTGCTTTAAATTTCTCTCTCCTCCCCTGTCAAGTAGTTAATGATCTCAAAATGTCACACTTGATTCCACAGGTTTCCCAGGGAGTCAAGTGTGGGTAGAATAACAAAACAAATGGAAAATGAGGAATCGCTTTATTGGTAATTTCTCCACGTACATGCCAGGCTGGCTACATGGGCATGTGACCCATGGGCAGTGGCACAGGGCCTGTGCTCAGAAGGACCCCATACTTGGTGGAATGTTCTGCTGTTAATAATTTTAAGTTGTGTTGTGTAAGTGAAGTCTGATGGAGCCACGGAGCATGTACATGAGCAGAAGAGTTGTGTACAAAATGTGAATTTGTGTGTCTGCTCTTCTTTATGGTACATTTGCCTATAGTGTTACGATGGCCCCATGAGCACAGAATTCTGGCGATGCACAGGAGTTCAGGAAGACTCGAAGCATGTTATACCCACAACATACAAATCAAGCGACAGCCCTGACAGCCCCAAAGGCCAAACTTTCCATTCACACGAGAATTTGCTTTGAATGCAGAAAGAATAAAATGGCATTGAATGAATCATGAATGATCAAAAAACTTTATCATAGCCTATATTAGCCAACAACGTATGCTGAAAATGATGTAGAATGGAAAAGGTATGATAATCTATATTTTATTTTCCTTTCAGTCCTTCCTTATTCATCACTAATCCCCAGTTAGGAATGTTGGTAGAAGGTGAGTATATGAATAAGTAAAATAAAAACAGCCAAGTTAGTTTCATGCAGCATTTTCATTGGTCTGGTAAGAATGAAATACATATGCATGTATGAGCTGTAGATCCAAATTTTTTAATTTTCGTGATTCTTCACACACATTAAAAGCTCTTTATTTGCATTTAAAACTGGTGTTGCACAATATAAAGATGAATGATAAAATTCATGCTAAGAACTTAAAATTATAATTTAAGTTTTCTTTACTTAGAACAACATTAAACAGCAAATAAAAAATACCATGACAAGTCAAGAGGGAGACTGTGGAAGAAAGAAAACAGCTTTAGATTTCAGTACCTTTAATGGCATTTCCCCCCTGCTTTTTGACAGGGACCCTGCATTTTCATTTTGCACTGGGCCCCACAGCACACATAGTTGGCCCAACACACATGTATGGATCTTAATAGACAAAATTCATGTCTATTTTGAACACAGTTTTGAAGTAAGTAATCTCTATATCCAAAAACCACGAAGAACATTGTCAGAAATTGTCCATGAGAGGAAAATCTTTTTGTGGTCTACAGGGACACAGTAAATGCATGCCATAGCCCAAGGAAAGAAGTCATATTAGAAATTACTGAAGAATCAGACCACTTAATGGTCATTTCTTTTTTTTTTTTTTTGAGACGAAGTCTTGCTCTGTTGCCCGGGCTGGAGTGCAGTGGCCGGATCTCAGCTCACTGCAAGCTCCGCCTCCCGGGTTCACACCATTCTCCTGCCTCAGCCTCCCGAGTAGCTGGGACTACAGGCGCCTGCCACCTCGCCCGGCTAGTTTTTTGTATTTTTTAGTAGAGACGGGGTTTCACCGTGTTAGCCAGGATGGTCTCGATCTCCTGACCTCGTGATCCGCCCGTCTCGGCCTCCCAAAGTGCTGGGATTACAGGCTTGAGCCACCGCGCCCGGCCTTAATGGTCATTTCTTCAATGAGACCAGAACATTAAAACATGCTCCAGTCTCATTATATTAAATGGGTCAATTAATCTATTTGCATCCTGACCCAAACAAATCCCAGCTGAAAACCAGAGACCTACCATTTAGTCAAAAATACGTATTGGTCACAGAATATTGCATGGTGAACAAGACGGTCACAGTCCTTGTCTTTGTGGAATTCGCTGACCAGTGTCATGGAAAACAAAGAAGGGAATAAAGTAAAAAAATACTTTAAAAAGCACTGGAGAGTTTCCTGT
>NW_012116099.1:4499809-4501254 GCF_000951035.1 Colobus angolensis palliatus | reverse complement strand
TACAAAGTGTAAGACTGATTCAGTATTCAAAAATCAATCAATGTAATTCTGCATGTTAACAATTGAAAGAAGAAAACCACATGACTATATTAATAGATACAGAAAAATAATTTGACAAACACAGCCAGGCGTGGTGGCTCACGCCTGTAATCCCAGCACTTTGAGAGGATGAGGCAGGTGGATAACTTAAGGTCAGGAGATCGAGACCAGTCTGGCCAACATGATGAAACTCAGCCTCCATTAAAAATACAAAAATTAACCATGCGTGGTGGCAGCCACCTGTAATCCCAGCTACTCGGGAGGCTGAGGCAGGAGAATTGCTTGAACTTAGGAGGCAGAGGTTGCAGTGAGCCAAGATTGTCACTGCACGCCGGTCTGGGTGACAGAGAAAGACTCTGACTCGATTAAAAAAAAAATTTTTTTGACAAACATAACATCCATTAATGATAGACACTTTCAATGAACAAGGAACAAGATGAACATTCTCAAGTTGAGAATGATATTTACAAAATTCTCCACCGCTAACGTTGTACTTCGTGGTGAAAAATGGAGGTCCACTCTTATGCCTCTTATTCTCCATTATACTGGAAGTCCTAGCTATTGTAATTGCAAAAATAAGAAATAAAAGATATGTCAATTGGAAGAAAAAAAAATTGTCCCTACTTGCAGATGGCATGATTTTCTATGTAGAAAATCCCCAGGAATCTTTAAGAATAAACTCCTAGGACTAATAGTGAATTTAACAATTTGCAAGGATACAAAGTAAACACATAAAAAATAGTTGTTTGTATTTATAAGCAATGAACAATTGAAACTGAAACAGAAAGAAACCAAAAGCTTATTATTGTATTTATTTGCTGGGGCTGTAACAAAGTGCCACCGACTGAGTGGCCTGAACAGTAGAAATCTATTTTCTCACAGTTCAGGAAGGGAGAAGTGTGAGATCAAGATTTTAGCAGTGTTAACTTCTTCTAAGGGCTTTTTCTTTGATTTGTAAATGGCTGTCTTCTCCCTTTGTCTTCACCTGGTCTTCTCTGTGCAAGTTTGTGTCCTAATCTCTTCTTACACCAGTCATATTGCATTACACCATTCTTTTTTTTTCTTTTTCTATTCAATATTGGCAGTATTAGTTGCATTTTCCTTTTTTAAATTGTTTTTTATTATTATATTTTAAGTTCTAGGGTACATCTGCATAACATGCAGGTTTGTTACATATGTATACTTGTGCCATGTTGGTGTGCTGCACCCATCAACTCGTCAGCACCCATTAACTCGTCATTTACATCAGGTATAACTCCCAATGCAATCCCTCCCCTTCCCCCTCCCCATAATACACCCCAGTGTGTGATGTTCCCCTTCCCGAGTGCAAGTGATCTCGTTGGTCAGTTCCCACCTGTGAGTGAGAACATACGGTGTTTGCTTTTCTGTTCTTGCGATAGTTTGCT
>NW_012116099.1:4433584-4497213 GCF_000951035.1 Colobus angolensis palliatus | reverse complement strand
TGTGGGCTCCACACAGTTCGAGCTTCCCAGTGGCTTTGTTTACCTGCTTAAGCCTCAGCAATGGCGGGCACCCCTCCCCCAGCCTCGCTGCTGGCTTGCAGCGAGGGACACTCCCCTCCTAGCCAGGTGTGGGATATAATCTCCTGGTGTGCTGTTTGCTAAGACCCTTGGTAAAGCGCAATATTGGGTGGGAGTTACCCAGTTTTCCAGGTGGTGTGTGTCTCAGTTCCCCTGGCTAGGAAAAGGGATTCCCTCCCCCTTTGTGCTTCCCAGGTGAGGCGATACCTCGCCCTACTTCAGCTCTCGCTGGTGGGGTTGCAGCAGCTGACCAGCACCAATTGTCTGGCACTCCCTAGTGAGATGAACCCGGTACCTCAGTTGAAAATGCAGAAATCACCCATCTTCTGTGTTGCGCTGGGAGCTGGAGACTGGAGCTGTTCCTATTTGGCCATCTTGCTCTGCCCCCTAGTTGCATTTTCAAAGGCATTACACCATTCTAATTACCTCATTTTACCTTACTTACCTCCTTGAAAACCCTATCTCCAAATATAGTCACATTCTGAAGTACTGGGAGTTAGGATCTCAACATATAAATCTTTTTGTGTGGGGGAGGTGGGGGGTGGACACAATTCATTCTATCAAAACTATTAACAATAACTCCAAAAATATGAAATGTTTAAGTTACAAATCCAATATAACATGCAGGATCCTTATGCCAAAGGCTACAAATGCTGAAGAAAGAAATCAAAGGAGTCTTAAATAAATGGGAAAACATATCATGTTCATGGATTATAAGATTCAACATAGTATAATTTCAGTTTTACCCAGATTGACTTATATCTTTCATGTAAGTTCAATCCAAAAGACATCAGGATTTCATTTTGTGGATAAGAATAAGTTTATTCTAAAATTTATGGAAAATTAAAGAAACTGTAAGAGCCAAACAGTTTTGGAAAATAATACATTTGGTAGATTTAACCTGATTTAAAGACAGTAATCGGACAATGTGGTATTGGAGACAGGGTACACTTATAGAGCAAAAAAACAGAATAGAGCATATGAAATAGACTGATACAAATGTGGTCAACTGATATTTGACAAAGGTACGAAAACAATTCAAAGGAAAAAGGGTGGTTTTTTTTTTTCTCCAACAAATGGTGCTGGAGGAATTAGACATTCTATGCAAAAAGTGAACCTTGATCTAACCTCACACTTTAAACAAAAGTTAACTCAAGATAAATCACAGGTCTATATAAAAAATGTAAAACTATAGAAATTTTGTAAGGAAACAAAGGAGAAAATATTCCAATCCTCATATTTGATGAAGAGGTCTTAGACATGATGCCACAGCAAATAAAGGAAAAATATTGAGGAACTGGAATTCACCAAAATTAATAACTTTTGCTTTGAGAAAATACACTGTTAAAAAAATAAAAAGAAAAGCTATATTCTGAGAGAAAATATTTGAAAATCACATATCTGACAATCTCTATTCAGAGTATATAAAGAACTCTTAAAACTCAACAGTAAGAAAACAACCCAATTTTATTTTATTTTACTTTTAAAAATTAGGTTTTATTTAATTTTTAAAACTTTTTTTAATTCAATTTTTATTTAAGTTCAGGGGTACATGTGCACAATGTGCAGATTTGTTACATAGGTAAATGTGTGCCATGGTGGTTTGCTGCACAGATTATCCCATCACCCATGTATTAAGCCTAGTTTGTTGGCCACATGTATGTCTTCTGTTGAGAAGTGTCTGTTTATGTCCTTTGTCCGCTTTTCAAAGAGGTTGTTTGGTTTTTTTCTTGTAAATTTGTTTAAGTTCCTCATAGACTCTGAATATTAGACCTTTGTCAGATGGATAGATTGCAAAACTTTTCTCCCATTCTGTAGGTTGTCTGTTCAATCTAATGTTAGTTTCTTTTTCTGTGCAGAAGCTCTTTAGTTTAATTAGATCCTGTTTGTCAAGTTTTGCTTTTGTTGTGATTGCTTTTGACATTTTCGTCATGAAATCTATGCCCATGCCTATGTCCTGAATGACATTGCCTAGATTTTCTTCTAGGGTTTTTATAGTTTTGGTTTTACATTTAAGTCTTTAATCCATCTTGAGTTAATTTTTGTATATGGTGTAGTGAAGGGGTCCAGTTTCAATTTTCTGCATATGGCTAGCCAGTACTACCAGTACCATTTATAAATAGGGAGTCATTTCCCCATTGCTTGTTTTTGTCAAGTTTGTCAAAGATCAGATAATTGCAGGTGTGTGGTCTTATTTCCAAGTTCTCTATTCTGTTCCATTGGTCTATGTATCTGTTCTTGTACCAGTACCATGCTGTTTTGGTTACTGTGGTCTTGTAGTATAGTTTGAAGTCAAATAGTGTGATGCCTCCAGCGTTGTTCTTTTTGCTTAGGATTGTCTTGGCTATTCAGGCTCTTTTTGGTTCCATATGAATTTTAGAATAGTTTTTTCTAATTTGTGAAGAATGTCAATGGTGGCTTAATGGGAATAGCATTGAATCTACAAATTACTTTGGGCAGTATGCCCGTTTTCATGATACTGATTCTTCCTATCCATGTGCATGAAATGTTTCTCCATTGTGTCCTTCTGATTTTCTTGAACAGTAGTTTGTAGTTCTCCTTGAAGAGGTTCTTCACTTCCCTTGTTAGCTCCATTCCTGGGTATTTTTTTCTTTTTGTAGCAATTGTCAATGGGAGTTCATTCATGAATTGACTCTCTGGTTGATTGTTGTTTGTGTGTAGGAATGCTAGTGATTTTTGCGCATTGATTTTTCTATCCTGAGACTTTGCTGAAGTTACTTATCAGCTTAAGAAACTTTTGGGCCAAGATAATGCAGTTTTCTAGATATAGGATCATGTCATCTGCAAACAAAGATAATTTGACTTTCCCTCTTCCTATTCTAATACCCTTTATTTCTTTCTCTTGCCTGATTGTCCTGGCCAGAACTTCCAATACTGTGTTGAATAGGAGAGGTGAGAGAGGGCATCCTTGTCTTGTGCTGATTTTCAAGGGGAATGCTTCCAGCTTTTGCCCATTCAATATGATATTGGCTGTGGATTTGCTATATATAGCTCTTATTATTTTGAGGTATATTCCAGCAATCCCTAGTTTATTGAGAGTTTTTAACATGAAGGGATGCTGAATTCGATTGAAGGCCTTTTCTTCATCTATTGAGATAATCATGTGAAAACAACCCAATTTAAAAAATGAACAAAAGACCTGACCGGGCATACCATCAAAAAGGATATATGAAAGGCAAAGAAATACATGAAACACTAAGGAAATCAAACAAACAACATGATAAGATACTGCTATATACCTATTAGAATGGCTAAAATAAAAAAAAAATTCATACCAAGTGTTAGTGAGGATGTGTAGTAACTGAGTATGTATGGAACACTCACATATTGATGCTGAAGATGGAAATGGCACAGCCATTCTGAAAAATCATTTGGTAGTTTCTGAAGTCAAATATATACATCTACTTACTACATGACCGAACTGTCCCACTCCTAGGTATTTACCCTAGAGAAATGAAATGTTAGGTGCACACAAAATCTGTACATAAATGTTTATAGCAATTATTTTCATAATTTCCCAAAACTTACAAACAACTTAAATATCCTGTAGTAGGTGAGTACATAAACAAGTTCTGATGCATCCATACGTGGAATGCTACTCAGCAATAAAAAAGAATAAACTGCTGACACATATGGTAACTTGGATGAATCTCAAAGGCCTTATGCTGAGCGAAAGAAATCACTCACAAAAAGGTAACACACTGCGTGTTTCTTGTTACATGACATTTCAAAAACTGTAGTGATGGAAAACAGATCAGTGGTTACCAGGAGTTGGGAGGGTGGGGTGAAAGATGTGACTACAAAGAGGTAATAAGACAGGACTACCTCTTTGTAGGTACCACTTGTGCGGTGGTCGATGTGTGTTTTGGTGTACTATATTCACAAGGAAACCTCCGTTTTGAACTGCTGGGATTAAAGAACAAGTTTTCTTTTAAAGTGAATGTCAAACATTGTCCTTGAAAAAGTTTCCGTTAAGAGTCAGTTCTCGGAGTAATTACTGGCATGTAAGAAAAATCAGGTTCAAATGGATGAACCTAGGTTATCAAAGGGAAGGAATAAATGGATATTACCCACATGTCACAGTTTTGATACAGGTGGAATTAGTTGATTATTCTGGATCTGGCTTTCTTCTGAAAGGAGTTTCATCTTCTGAAGGGAACACAGGGGTTTTGTCTTAACCCATCATCATGTCTCTGGGGACAATTAGGTAACTGTTCCAGGAAACAAGTTGGGGAAAGGTGAATATTATAATCCCCCTATTACCTTTCCTGTAGCAGAAACTGTGGGCCCTCTCATGACATCTAATCACAACTCTCTTCTGCCTGTGTGGAAGTCAAAGTGACGTGTTTCTTCCCATTTTCTTTGCGGAGACAGATACCAGAAGAGCAAGCAATGCAAGAGTTCAAAACAAATACATCTTAAGCACGAAGTTGGCACGTGTTGCAGATTTTCTTCCCCAATACAGATATGCAACCCCACATTTCAGAAGAGACCTGAGACCTCTAACTTCTTGATGGGAACAAAAGATAACAGTCTCAGTTGTGATACCACATGCGTTTCCCATGAGAAGGGAGACACAGAGCCATCCCCCTACCTCAACCCATTTGTCGGGCTGTCCTGTGGGCACCCTCTGGTGGTCATTTAGGTTGAGTGGGTCTCCGTTCCTTGCATCCAGGAGCTCCCTGGCTGGAACACTACCTATAAAACAAACAGAAACATTCTGATTTGTTTCTTTGAGGCAGCAATAGAGAAATAGCTGCACTAACAGGATAAGAAGCAGAAAAGAAACAGATTATTTTCTGATCAGATGGTGTTAAAATGTGGTCATCAAAGCTAGGGATCCTTGTATTTTTCTTCAGCTGCATGAGCAAGTCTCTTTGCCTTCCTGGGGTTTAATTTTCTTATCCAGAAAATAAGAAACTTGATCTAGGTTATTTCTAAGGGTGCTTTAAGCTTCAAATGTATATAATATCTAATAATTTGTTTAGTAGGTGCTTTCTGTAGTGGTGCTAGGTGCTGTTCCTGACACCTGGTTTGACACCAACCTCGAGAAGAGATTATGCCTGGAAAATGGAAAGCAGTGTGAAGACACTTTGTAGGCATCATCTTGTTTTTCATCTTCTAGCCCTTTCTACTCATTCCAGTGTAAGCTTCCTTAATATTTGAAATAGATGAGCATGATTAAGGCATAATTAAAGCCAACTGAAACTTAGTTTCTTACAAAAGGCTCTCATCTAATCACAGTTAAGACCTGTTAGTTTTCAGTGAGAAGTAAGGATGTAAATTAAAATTCTACACCCCTGCCTAAAATGTAGACAAGATCCTCTTTTCTGTACCTTTGGGTACTGCCTATCACTTTTAAGCTTCATAGGTTCTGGAGCTAGAAGTCATATTTAGAAAAACACACCTCACATTTAATTGTATCTTGTAGCTAGAAAGGAAATTGTTCCCTACAACTCTGTGAATTTTTAAGCTAATTGATTCCTTGCTGTCATCTTCTGTTCCCTTACCTGTGAGGTGGGGCTGTGAGAGTCAGAGACAACCCATGGGGACATGCTTTATAAACAGCCACTTGTTGTAAACAGGTACACAAGCATTCGTGAGGGTTATGAAAGTTGATTTCACAACTTGGTCCCAGGGGTAGTACCTGAAAGTTACAGTGTGTTTTTATAGGGAACCAAACAATTACTGCAAATACTTCTTGACTTATAATAATTTCACACCACTGCAAGTTGTTGTCCTTATAGGAAGGGAGACAGATATCATTTCTTAGAGAAGCACACACCCTAAAAGCAACTAACTAACAAAATAGAAACTCAGAAAGACTCACAAGAAAGAATGCGTTTCTTATCATTTAGGCTATTAAATTTTTTTTTTGGTCAGAGGAGACCAAAAATATTTTGGCCCATTTATTTATGAAAGAATAAACCAATGATTTTCTGTTGGTTGGTTTATTCTTCCATAAAGAAGCCTTCATTTCAAAATTCTGGGGTTGAAGAAGAAGGCTTTTTTTCCAAGATACATGCTAAATACTCTCATTTAAGAAAATTCTTTTACTAATTAACTCTGGGAGTAGTCCATGGCATGTATAAGAAAAATCAGGTCTAAAGGAATAAATGCAGCTTATCAAATGAGAATTATAGTCATATGGTAGTTATAAAGATTAAATGAGATACTATATATTGCCTAACAACATAAATGGCCAAGGAAATGTAGTTTCATATGAATAATATTTGAAGCATTTGTTTTTTGGCAGATACTGGATTTGGTAGGATATAAGCTACATTGGGAAAGGAACAGTGCTGCGTTCTTTCTCTTTTGTAACACACTGGGTTGGGGGAACCATGGTTCAATAGTCTTTTATCCAGGAAGATGAGCTCTTTCTACCTTTTCAGTGTGATTCCAACCTTCCTGCCTTGCTCCACTTGAGTCATTGTGTTCCCAGTAAGTGACCTCTCTTCCTTTGGACCAGTCCCTAGTCTTCTCAAACCCCTGTCTTTTCTTCGACACATTTCTTCAATGTATTTCTTCTGCTTTACAAGAACACACCCTACCCTAACCCTACTGACTCTAATTCTTTGCACGAAGTAATATTTGGGGACTGTAGCTCTGTTCTCTTGCCCTCCCTATTCCATGTTGTGGTCTGATTGCTCTTAGTTCCTGTTTTTCCTCTGAGATGCTGTGACACAATGCCTGGGTGGTACCTTCCCCTGGAGCATGGACCCAATTGTTCTGCGAAGTCAGGAAGGACTGTGGCGTTTTCTGCCTTGCTCTGTCAAGTGTTGTCTCTTCCAACAGTAATCCCAGGGACTCTTTTTAACCCAGGATTTTATTCCAAATGGAATGTTAAGAGAGTTCAGATGCTGAGAGACAGGTCAGGGCAGCGGGGGTGGGGAGAGGTGTGAGCTTGTCCAGATCTGTGGCTTTGCCAGGACTGTTTTCAAGTTGACACAGTGCTAAATAAAAAGCTCCTCGCTTTGATCTCCGGGACTTCCTGAGTAGACTGTCTGATTAGATAAAGATCACATATCCCACCCCCATCCTTTAGGAAGTAATCTAAGCCTTGCAGTTATTCTTTGTCCTGTCTCCTTCTCAAAATCTGTCTGTCTGTATCACTGGGTCCCTCCCTGGATCTTGGGTTTTTCTTTCTGTTTGAGCAGGAAAAGGGAGCCTGAGAAAATAGGGCATGTCTTCCTCTTTGAAATCTTCTTAAGTTGTTTAGAAACAAAGCAAAAGCTTTGTTTGAGAACCTCATATGGACCTCGTCTGGTCCAGGGCATCAAAGGAAACTGATCTGTTTGCAATATGGTCAGCTGCTGAGATGCTCTGAAGCAAGCGAGTTGGCAGGTGGAAGAGCTGGAGAGAGAAATACAGTCAGTGCCTGCACTGGGTTCCTTAGCCAAGAAAAGAGGGTGGGGGGTGTGTCGTTTTTCTTAGAACAACCCATATCTCTTTAAGCTAGGTTTGGACACCCAGAAGATGCAGCACAAACTGCCTTTGAAGATGACAAACAGATTCACTCTTGGGAGTACAGCATTTTTAAGAAATGCTTGGACCTAAAAAGCTGTCAAATTGGAAGTCATCTAGGCTAGGTTGCAGCTTTTCAGCTCTGTTCAGGAGGAGAATCTCTTTATGACATTAAAAAATGACTTTGCAAAAGGATACTTGTACTTTTAATATTTTGTTTTATTCAACACTGTGTGCCAATCACTATTCTAAGTGATACACATGCACAATTTCCATAATATAAATGTTGACTCATTAATTCTTCATGGAAACCCTATAAGCAACAGTACCATTATGATCACATTTTACAATGAAGAAACGAAGGCATGGGGGAGTTAAGTACCTTGCTCAAGGTCACACAGCTAGCAATCAGCCAATTAGGGAGTCAAACCCAAGCAGTCCAGCCCAAGAATCTGACTGCTGCCTCTCCTGTCTCCACGCACACTTCGACATTCCCTAGTAAAATACACATGAAAAGAAAAGATGTGAATTCAACACTACTTTTTAATATTTACATACACGTGAAAAATAGTTATGCATGTATGTGGGAGGGAGTTGAATGTAGCAGTCATTCATCAGCTTCACAAGCATGTCTTTGAGAGCTCACTGTGCGTGCCAGGCCCTGGGCTAGAAGCTGAGGATCAAGTGGTGAAGAAAACACACCAAGTCCCTGTGCTCAGGCTGAGGCTTCAAGGCACCAGGCCTAGGCGGACAGAGGAAGGATTATGTTTACCTTGCAATGCCAATGAGGGTTTTAGATGCTTCTGGGGCCAGAATCCTGGAACTTCCTGAAGCGTTTCTCCCCTTGGATCCAAGCAACAATCACCTCTTACCTAGAAAGGCAGTAGGCTTCAGAGGGTTTCTGGTCTACCACACTAGCTGTAATAATTTCAACAATTGTCATCAGGATTCATATGGTTGAAGCCCCTGTGGACGAAACTGCTAATTTTCTTTTCAGCATCTTCTTTATTTGTCATAAAATCCCTTTTTTTCTTTTCTTTTTTTTTTTAATGTGGGATACATGACTATTCTAGATAAAGATGATCTCTTTTTATTGTTTTGGAGACAGGGTCTCACTCTGTCACCCAGGCTGCAGTGTAGTGGCATGATCTCGGCTCACAGAAACCTTCACTTCCTCCTGGATTCAAACGATTCTCATGCCTCAGCCTCCTGAGTAGCTGGGATTATAGGCACACACCACCAAGCCCGGCTAATTTTTGTGTGTTCAGTAGAGACAGGGTTTCACCATGTTGGCCAGGCTGGTCTCGAACTCCTGACCCCAACTGATCCGCCAGCCTCAGGCTCCCAAAGTACTGGGATTACAGGCGTGAACCACTGTGCTCTGCCAATAAAGATGATTTCCACCATCACCTCATGCAACTAGTTGTGGCCATATGACTACGTTCTGGTCAATGGGGTATAAAGAGAAATGGTATCTTTAACTTCTGGGAAGCCCTTTCCTACTCCCTCTTTTTTTGCTGGCTGAAATGTGAATGTGATGGCTAGAGCTTGGACAGTCATCTTAGACCATGAAATGGAAATTGCTTCAAGAGAAATATGGAACGGTGAGACTGGGGAAACCCAGAGCTTGTACTTACCTGGGTCTGTCAACTTCTGTTTTTTAATGAGAGAGCAATAAGCTTTTATCTTATTTAAGCCGTGGTTACTTTGTTTTTCTCTCACCTACTGTCAAGCCTAATCCTAATTCACATAGCATCCTTCCTTAATATTTGATGTGGTTTTATATATTTGGGTCTTTCTAAAGCCACCTAGTATCCATCCTATACGTCTTTTCTCTTTAAATTAACCAGAGTTCAGGTCTCTTGTTTTCAACTTTGAGCCCTTTGGTACCATTTGTCTCTAAGTTCTGTCCTTTGGTTTGCACACACAGTGTGAAGTCAGCGCTTTTAGGGTTAACATCCCTCCTCTAACACAAAGCTAATATACCACACAGAACTCTGCTAATGAGGTCTGAACTCATGTGGGAACTTAGGAAGTATTTTTGCTCAACTCACACTCTACCACTCTTCAATGAATACAAGTCTTAGTTCCAGGGAAAAAGACAACATCCCGTGCTCCTCCAGGGCCCATGAGCCCCTCGGCAGGGTTATTGCTTACTTATAACCAGCAGAGGTATTGGTTGCTTCTCACAAGAGGGGACCCTGGTGTCCCTTTCTCTACAACTTCACCTGGTGTCCCCCGGTTTCCGACTTTGGGGTGTTGGGTCACTTCCTGAAAGCAGGCAGTGCAGACTCTCCAGCCGCCAGCCCTTAGGTGGAGTTTTCAGAACTGCCTGTGCTTTCTTCCTTCTGTGTCATGCTGGTGATGCTTCCCTTTCCCTGTTTTCCAGAAGAGACCTCACAGTCTCTGCAGGACCTGAGCTGGTTAGAGAGCCTCCTTCCTCTAATCAGCCTCCAGCCACAGCCACGCACCAGGTGCCCTGATGCTGCTACAGGCCCAGGGACGAGAAGGTCGACTGGTTGTCCCTGGGTCTCTCTCACCCTTTAGAGTGTGTGTGTGCAGTGGGGAGGAGGTTAACTTGCAGTAATCTTCAAATAGATACAAATATTTTCCTGTAGCCAAAACTTAACTCTCATATCTTTAGCTATTATAGCAACCTTAGAACTCTGGAAACCAATGCTTTTTGTTGTTTGTTTGGACAAATAAAGGAGACAGAATGTGGGATATACTTTTACAAGCTGCCATTTTGCCTGTCTTTTTTTCCTTTCACTCTCTCTTTTCTCTAATCTCTACCCTATCTAGCTCTCTTCTCTCCCTCTCTGGGTGACTGTTCCCTGTTAGGATCAAGTCGGGATCATTCCTCAACCCTTGGCCTCTGTGAAACTCAGATGCAATGTGACTCCGTGGGTCCTGTGTCTCTGAGCTCTGTCTTCTATAACTTCCGGTTTCTGATGAGCAGTAGAAACACCTGGGCTGCCAGGCACATGTGGCCAGATGCGTGTCTAGCTCATGCAGTAGGAGCCAGCAGTTGCTCATAGTCTGGTCGGACTTGCCCTGTTTGGTTTCCTGCAATTAGTGTTTTTTTTTTTTTCTACCTAATATTCACTTAAAAATACACTTTTTTTAGAGCAGTTTTGGTTTCATAACGAAATTGAACAGAAGGAACAGAGATTTCCCAAATATCCCCTGCCTCCACAGAGACATAGTCTGCCCCACTGTCAGCATCCTCCACTGGAGTCATGCTTTTTGTTACAACGATGAACCTACACTGATGCATCATTATCACCCAGAGTTCATCAGGGCTCACTCTTGCTGTTGTACACTTATATGAGTTTGGACAAATGTATAATGACCTGTATTAACCGTGATAGTAACACACAGCATAGTTTCACTATCCTGAAAGGGTTTCGTGCTCTGCCTATTTATCCCTTCCTCCCCTCAACCCATGGCAACCATTGATCTTTTTCCTGTCTCCATAGTTTTACCTTTTCTAGAAGGCTATGTAGTTGGAATCATACTGTAGGTAGCCTCTTTAGATTGGCCTCTTTAACTTTTTTCACTGAGTTTTAAAAAATATTTTCTCATGGCTTGACAGCTCATTTCTTATTAGCACTGAATAATATTCCATTGTCTGTCTATCCAGATAGACATGATCTCGGCTCACGGAAACCCTCACCTCCTCCTGGGTACAAACAATTCTCATGCCTCAGCCTACTGAGTAGCTGGGATTACAGGCACGCACCACCACGCCCAGCTAATTTTTGTGTTTTCAGTAGAGACAGGGTTTCACCGTGTTGGCCAGGCTGGTCTCGAACTCCTGACCCCAACTGATCCACTAGCCTCGGCCTGTCTGTCTAGCTGGATAGACAGACAGTGGAATATTATTCAATGCTAATAAGATATAGTTTATCCCTTCATCTACTGAAGGATATCTTGGCCGATTCCAAGTTTTGTCAATTATGAATAAAGCTGCTGTAACACGTGTGTGCAGGTTTTTTTGTGTGTGTGTGGACACAAATTTTCAACATTTTTGGGTAAATACAAAGCAGCACAATTGTTGGATCCTATGGTAAGAGTACGTTTAATTTTGTAAGACAACATCAAACTGTCTTCCAAAGTGGTTGCGCCATTTTGAATTCTCACTATTCTCAATGAATAAGAATTCCTGTTTCCCCACGTCCTTGCCAGCATCTGATGTTGTCAGTGTTTTGGATTTTGGCCATTCTAATGGTATCTTGTTGCTGTGTTAATTTGCATTTCCCTGATGACATATGATATAAAATATCCTTTTATATGCTTATTTGCCATCTGTATATCTTCTTTGGTGAAGTGTCTGTTAGAGCCTTTGGCTCATTTTTATTTATTTATTTATTTTTCTTTTTTCAGGTGTCCTCAGAAACATTTAAAAAATCAAGGTTGTTTGTGTTCTTATTGTTGAGTTTTAGAGTTCTCCATGTATTTGGATATTTATCTGATAGGTCTTTTGAAAATATTTTCTCCCAGTCTTTGGCTTGTTTTTTTCATGCTGACAGTGTCTTTCACAGAACAAAAGATTTAATTTTAATGAAGTCCAGCTTACCAACATTTTTTTTTCCATGGATAGTGCCTTTGGTATTGCACCTAAATTGAGCATTTTATATGATTCTATTTTCTCTCCTTTGTTAGCATATTAGTTATACTTTTTTAAAACTTTTTTTTTAGCAGTTGCTCTAGATTTTGCAACTAAAAAGTCATTGCCTAACTCAAGGTCATCTAAATTTTCTCCTATGTTATCTTCTAGGACTTTTAGATAGTCTTGTATTTCACATTTAGGTCTATGATTCATTTTGAGTTAATTTTTGTGAATGGTATAAAAGATTCATTTGTTTTGCGTATAAATGCTCACTTGTTCCAATACCACTTATTAAAGAAACTCCTTTCTCCATTGTGTTGTCTTTGCTCCCTTGTCAAAGATCAACTGACTCTATTTGTGTAGGTCTATTCTCTGGCTCTCTAGTCTGTTCCATTGATCTATTTGCCTATTCTTTTTTCAACACTACACCGTCTTGATTACTGTAGCTTTGTATTATGTCTTGGAGTCAGGTGGTATGAATCCTCTACCTTGTTTCTTCTCTTTCAAGAAGAGAAATTTTGTTGGCTATTCTGGGTCTTTTTTCTCTCCCTATAAACTTTAGAACCAGTTTGTTGATATCTACGAAATAACTTGTTGGGATTTTGATTGAGATTGCCTTGAATCTGTAGATCAAATTGGAAAGAACTGACATCTTGACGAAATTGAGCCTCCCTGCCATGGAATATCTCTCAATTTATTTACTTCTTTGATTTCTCGCATCAGAGTTTTGTAGGTTTTTTTTTTTTGGTGTAGATTTTGTATGTATTTTATTAGGTTTATACCTAAGGATTTCAATTTTGGGGTGTTAATATAAATGATACTGTCTTTTGAATTTCAAATTCCACTTGTTCATTGTTGGCATACAGCAATGAACATTTGTGTATTAACTTTGTATCCTGCAATGCTGCTATAATTGCTTATTAATTCCAGATTTTTTGTTGATTGTTTTGAATTTTTTACATAGACAATCACGTCATCCATGAACAAAGACAATTTTATTTCTTCCTTTTCTTCTTTCTCAATCTATGTGCCTTTTATTTATTTTTCTTGTCTTATTGCATTAGATAGGACTTGTAGGATGATGTTGAAAAGGAATGTTGAGAAGGGATGTTTTTGCTTTGTACCTAATCTTACTGGGAAAGCTTTGAGTTTCTTACCACTACTTATTAACTGTGGGGTGTTTTGTAGATATTCTTTATCAAGTTGAGGAAGTTCCCATCAATTCCTAGTTTATTGAGAGATTTTAAAAATAACGAATGGGTGTTGAATTTTGTCAGATGCTTTTTTCTGCATCTGTTTATATAATCATGTGATCTTTCTTTTTTAGCAGTTGATATGTTACATTAATTGATTTTCACATGTTGAGCCACCTTTGCATATCTGGGATAAATCCTACTTGGTCATGGTGCATAATTATTTTTGTCCATTACTGGATTTGATTTGCTAATACTGTGTTGAGGATTTTTGCACTAATGTTCATGAGGTATATTGGTCAGTACTGTTTTTGTAATAGCTTTGTCTGATTTGGGTGTTAGGATAATGCTGCTGTCATAGAATGAGTTAGTAATAATTTCCTCTCCTTCTGTTCTCTGAAAGATATTGTAGAGAATTGAAATAATTTCTTTTTTAAATGTTTGGTAAATTCAACATTGAACCTACCTGGGCTAGTGCTTTCTGTTTTGGAAAGTTATTAATTATCAATTCAATTTCCTTAAAAGATAGAGACCTTTACAAATTGTCTATTCCTTCTTGTGTGAATTTTGGCAGATTGTGTTTTTCCAGGAATTGGTCCATTTCATTTAGGTTATCAATTTGTGGGCATAGAGTTATTCATGGTATTCCTTTATTATCCTTTTAATATCCATCAGAGCTGTAGTGATATCCACTCTTTCATTTCTGATACTAGTAATTTGTACCGTTTCTCTTTTATTCACTGTTGGCCAGGGCAGAAGCTTATTGAATTTATTTACCTTTTCAGTGTTTCCCTTTAAGCACTACTTTTGCCACATCCTACAAATTTTGGTAAGTTGTGTTTTCATTTTCATTTAGTTCAAAATATTTAAAAGTTTGTCTTGAGATGTTTTCTTTGACCCATGTGTTATTTAGAATTATGTTATTTAATCTGTAAGATTTTGGGATTTGTCAGCTTTCTGTTATTGTTTTCTAGTTCAATTCCATTGTGGTCTGAGAGTGGACATTGTATGATTTCTATTCTTTAAATTTTTTAAGGTGTGTTTTATGGTCCAGTATGTGGTTTGTCCTGGTGAATATTTCATATAAGCTTGAGAAGAAAGTGTATTCTGCTGTTGTTAGATGAAGTAGGCTATAGATGTCCATTATGTCCAGTTGATTAATTGTGTTGCTGAATTCAACTATGAGGGATGTTGGGGTGTTGAAACCTCCCAACTATGATAATGGATTCATCTATGTCTTTTTGTAGTCTATTAGTTTCTTTTTCATGTATTTTGATGCTCTGTTATTAGGTGAATACATATTAAGGATTGTTACGTCTTCTTGGAGACTTGATCCTTTTATCATCATGTAACAACTCGTTTTATCCCTGATAACTTTCCTTGGTCTTAAGTCTACTCTGTTTGAGATAGTTACTGCTACTTTGCTTTGATTGATGCAAGCATACATCTTTCTGCATACACTTACTTTTCTGTGTGGCCTTATATTTAAAGTGGATTCCTTGTAGACAACATATAGTTGAGTCTTGTTTCCTGATCGACTCTGATAACCTCTGTTTTTCAATCAGTATATTTAGGCCATTTATGTTCAAAGTGATTATTGATATAGTTAGATCAATACCTACCATTTTTATTACTGTTTTTTATTTATCGTCCTTGTTATTTGTTTCTGTTTTTGTCTTCCACTCTTTTTCTGCCTTTTGTGGTTTTAATTGAGAATTTATATGATTCTATTTTCTCTCCTTTATTAGCATATTAGTTATACTTCTTTTTAAACTTTTTTTTGGCAGTTGCTCTAGATTTTGCAATGTACATTTACAACTAATCCAAGTCCACTTTCAAATAACACGGTACCACTTCATGGGTAGTGTGAGAACCTTATAATAATTCATTTCACTTATACATAAGCATATATGCATATATAAACATATAGATAGATACAGATATGTGTGTAGTTGAATAAATTATTGCTGTTATTATTTTGAACAAACTGTTATCTGTTAGATCAATCAAGAAGAAGAAAAATAACAGATTTTGTTTACTTTCACTATTCCTTTTCTGATGCTCCTCCTTTTTTATGAAGATCTGAGTTTCTGACCTTTATCATTTCCCTTTTCTCTTGAAGAATTTCTTTTAGCATTTCTTGCAAGACACATCTACTGGTAACAAATTCCATCCATTTTTGTTTGTCTGAGAAAACATTTATTTCTCCTTTATTTTTGAAGTCTAATTCAGAGGGCACAGGATCTAGGTGTTTGTTTTTTTTTTCTCTCTCTCTCTCAATACTTTAAATATTTCACTCCACTTTTTTATTGCTTATGTGGTTTCTGAGGAGAAGGTGGATGTAATTTTTATCTTTGTTCCTTCATAGGTAAGGTGTTTTTTCCCTTTGGCTTCTTTTGGCATTTTTTTCTTTGTTTTTCCATAGTTTAAAAATCATATGCCTAGGTGTAGGGGTTTTTGTTTTTAGCATTTATCCCACTCATTATTCCCTGAACTTCCTGGATTTGTGGTTTTATGTTTGCCATTAATTTGAGGGAAATTCTGTTATTATTATTTCAAATATTTCTTCTGCTCTTTGTTCTCCTTCTTGTATTCCCATTATGTATATATTACAATTTTTATAGTTGTTTCATAAGTCTTGACTGTTCTGTTTTGTTTCTTTCAGACTTTTTTTCTCTTTGCTTTTCAGTTTTGGTGGTTTCTATTGAGATGCCCTCAAGTTCAGAGATTCTTCCCTCAGTCAAGTCTAGTCTGCCAAAAAGCCCATCAAAAGCATCCTTCATTTCTGTTATGTTTTTGATCTTTAGCATCCCATTTTATGTTTCTTTCTTAGAATTTTTTTATCCCTCTGCTTACATTGCCCATCTATTTTTGCATGCTTCCACCTTTATTCATTAAGGCCCTTAGCACCCTATTCCTAGTTGTTTTAAATTCCTAGTCTGAAATTCCAGCATCCCTGCCATATCTGAGTCTGGCTCTGATGGCTTGCTCTGTTTCTTTAAACTGTAGTTTTTGCCTTTTACTATGTCTTGTAATTTTTTCTTGATAGTTGGACATGATATATTGGTAAAAGGAACTGTTTAAAATAGGACTTTAGTGATGTGGTAAGGTGTGTTAAAAGAAGAAATGTAGACAAATTAAATTTAGCAGAGTTTAATTGAGCAAAGAATGATTTACAAAATCAGGCAGGCCTCCAAGCCAGAATAGGCTCAGAGACACTCCAACAACACTCCAGCTCTGCTGTGTGGTGGACGAAAAAGGAAAGTGTTGTACAGAAAATGGAAGTGAGGTGCAGAAACAGCTCGATTGACTACAGCTCCATGTTTACCTTATTTGAACGAGGTTTGAATAGCTGGCTACCTGTGATTGGCCAAAACTCTGTGACTGACACAAGAGTAAGCTACAGTCTGTTTACACATCCAGTTAGGTTACACTTCACTATTTACAGAGAAACCTTTAGGTTGAACCTAAAATGTGTAAGGAGGCAGCCTTAGGCTACGCTTAACAGGTATGGGGGGAGGGAAATTGTTAGGATGGAGTGTGAAGTTCTAGCTTCTTCCATACTAGAATGGAAGGCAAAGTTCTAATAATCTGCTGTTAGTTTTCAGGGGGAGGCTGTAGAAGGGATCTGTGGGCAGACCTGGACGCAGAGTCATTGGTTAAGGTGGTGGGATGGAGCCCTAAGAAGAACTGACTGGTGAAGATCAGGAAAAAATGCCTTTTAGCTTGAGGGGACCTGCTAGAATTTGGAAGATGCGCAGATGAGGCTCAAATTTTACTTCCTCCACACCCCACCCAGATGCTCCTTGGGTGTAGGTAAGGTGAAGCAGAGGGAACAAAAGAAATCAAAGATAACATTTCCACATTTGAATAAAAAATGGGGAAAAGAAGAAATGGATTTGGAGTCAGACATACCCAGGTTTAAATACAGACCTACTCTTGTGGTCATGGCAAGCCCACTCCCTGAGCTTCAGGGTCCTCATCTGTAAAAATTTTAAAGATGACTAAGTGTGATGATTTCTCAGAGTAGCACAAAGTAGGTGTTTCAGCCAGAGGTGGAAGCCAGGGGCCCCAGAGTTTGCTTTCTTATTATGTCTCCTTGGCTCCCTTCAGTCCACTGTCATGGCCCTGGAGGCAGGAGAGCAGGAGTGAGTGGAAAGTGTGATTCAGCAGGGCTGCAACTCATTAGGGCTGTGGAACTTGTTTGAGGCCTCCTGTCCAGTAAATGCTGAATTTAGAACATGGTTCCGAGTCTAGTGCTCTATTTATCTCAGACTGTGCATGAGGGAGAGGAATGGAGAAGTTGTGGGGTGGGGTGCAGGATGTGCCTCTCTGCAGCTCTTGGAGGAACTAGCAAGGCTGGTAAGAATGGCTTCATTACCTGTGAGTGAGTGAGGAAGGTTGTCTCACCCACAACATTTCCGTCTTCAACCCATCATGGCCACATACACTGGCCACATGTGCTGACTGCGAACTCGCATATGCCATTACCTTGTATGATCCCATCTAAACTCACAACATAATTGTATTTTCCCTTTTAGTTTTGCTTACTTTTAGTACTTAGTTTAAAATATATCACATATACAGAAGATAATGTAGCAGTTGTACACTACCCAATACTCAGACTTAACTCGTATTAACACTTTGAGATATATACATATATATATGTTTATATATATATTTACCTATATATGTATATATATAGATTCTTTTAAAAAAGTTAATTCTTAATTGACAAATGATTAATTGTTTATATTTATGGTGTACAATGTGATGTTTTGATATGTGTATACATTGTGGGAAAATTAAGCTAGTTAACATATCAATCACCACATTCCTATTTTTTTGAGAATATTTAAAATAGACTCAGCAATTTTCAAGCATGTAATAGATTATTAAGTACAGTCATCATGCTGTACAATAAATCTCCGGAACTTGTTTCTCCTAACTGAAACTTTGTACACTTTAACCAACATTTCCCCATTCCACACCCGTTTACCCCTCCTAGGCCCCTGGTTACTACCATTCTACTCTCTGCTGGTATGAGTTTGATTTTTTTAGATTCCACATATAAGTGAGATCATGCAGAATTTGTCTTTCTGTGCCTGACTTATATCACTAAGCATCATGTCCTCCAAGTTCATCCATGTTCTCAGAAATGAAATAATTTCTTCCTTTTTAAAAGCTGACTACCATCTCATAGTGTGTACATACCACATTTTCCTTACTTGTTTATCTGTATATGAACACTTATGTTGATTTCATATCTCAGCTACTGAGTATAATCCTGCAATGAACATGAGGATGCAGATATCTCTTTCACATACTGATTTAATTTCCTTTGGATATATACCCAGGAGTGGGATTGCTAGATTACATGGTAGTTCTATATTTAGTTTTTTGAGGAACTTTCATGCTATTTCCCATAATGGCTGTAGCAATTGACATTCCCACAAGCAGTGTACAAGAGTTCTCCTTTTCCACAGTCTTATAAATATTTTATCTATCTATCTATCTATCTATCTATCTATCTATCTATCTATCTATCATCTATCTATCTATCTATCATCTATCTATCTATCTATCTATCTATCTATCTATCTATCTATCTATCTATCATCTATCTATCTATCTATTTTTTTGAGACAGAGTTTTGCTCTTGTCACCCAGGCTGGGGTGCAATGGCATGATTGTGGCTCACTGCAACCTCCACTTCCCTGGTTCAAGTGATTCTCCTGCCTCAGCCTCCCAAGTAGTTAGGATTACAGGCACCCACCACCATGCCCAGCTAATTTTTGTATTTTCAGTAGAGATAGGGTTTCACCATGTTGGCCAGGTTGGTCTCTAACTCCTGACCTCAGGTGATGCCTCAGCCTCCCAAAGTGCTGGGATTACAGGCATGAGCCACCGTGCCTGGCCTCTATATTTTTTAATAAACATCATCCATACAGGTATGAGGTAATATCCCATTGTGGTTTTAATTTGCATTTGCCTGCTGATTAGTGACATTGAGCAACTTTACATATATCCGTTGGCCTTTTGTACGTCTTCTTTTGAGAAATGTCTATTCAGGTCCTTTTCCCACTTTTTAATCAAGTTGTTTTCTTACTGTTAGGTTGTTTGAGTTTTTTATTTATTTTGGATTAACCCCATATCAGATGTATGGTTTGCAAATATTTTCTCTCAGCCCATAATTTTTCTCTTTACTCTGTTGATTGTTTACTTAGCTGTGCAGAACCTTTTTCCTTTGATGCAAACCCATTTGCCTATTTTTTGCTTTTGTTGCCTACACATTTGGGCAGGAGACAAATCTCTGCCAAGACCAATGTCAATATATTTTTTTTTTCCTGTTTCCTTCCAGTAGTTTTACAGTTTTAGATCTTATATTTAAGTCTTTAATCCACTTTGAGTTAACTTTTATATATGGGTGAGCTAAGGGTCCAATTTCATTCTTCTGCACGTGGATATCCAGTTTTCTCAGCACCATTTATTGAAGAGACCACCCTTTCCCCATTGTGTGTTCTTGGCAAATGTGTCAAAGATCAGTTGACCACAAATTTGTAGATTTACTTTGGAGCTCTCTGTTCTACTCCATTGATTTATATGTTAGTATTATGTTGTTTTGATTACTACACCTTTGTAGTATATTTTGACATATAGTGTGATACTTCCAGCTTTGTTCCTTTTGCTCAAGATTGCTTTGGTTTTTTAGTATTTTTTGTGGTTCCACATGAATTTTAGATTTGTTTTTTCTGTTTCTATGAAAAATGTCATCAGACTTTTGTTAGGGATTGCATTGAATTTATAGATTGCTTTGGGTAATATGGACATTTCTATGACATAAATTCTTCCAATCCATAAACACAGAGTATTTTTTCATGTATTTATTTTTTATTCAATTTCTTTCATTGATGCTATATACTTTTCAGTGTACAGATATTTCACCCATTTGGTTAAATGTATTCATACTTAGTTTTTTTGATGCTGTTGTAAATGAGAATGTTTTCTTGATTTCTTTTTTGGATAGTTTTTTGTCTATAGAAACACTGCTGATTTTGGTATGTTAATTTTGTATCCTACGACTTTACTGAATTTGTTTATTAATTCTGTCAGCTTTTTGGTGGAGTCTTTAGGATTTTCTGAATATAAGATAATACCATCTACAAGCAGAGATAAATTAACTTCCTCTCTTCTGATTTAGAAGCCTTTTATTTCTTTTTCTTGCCTACTTGTTCTTGCTAAGATTTTCAGAACTGTGCTGAATATAAGCAGTAAGAGTAAGCATGCTTGTCTTGTTTCTGATCTTGGAGGAAAAGCTTTTCACTGATGGTTAAAAGCTTTAACGAACTTTTCACTGATGAGTATGATGTTAGCTGTGGGCTCGTGCTATATGGTCTTTATTGTGTTGAGGTGCATTTCTTCTATACCTAATTTGTTGAGAGTTTTTATTATGAAATAATGTTCAATTTTGTCAAATGCTTTCTTCATCTCTTGAGATGCGCATAAAAATTTCTGTCCCTTATTCTGTTAGGCTTTTTTTTTTAAGGAAATAAAATGTTACCTCTAAAGTATCCCCTCCTCCACCCACTCACTGTGATTCATCTGAAAGGTAACTATTGTCTTGAAGTTGGTGCTTAGTTTTCCCATGCATAGTTTAGTATTTTTATTATATATGTTGGTGTCCAGATAGAATATAGCCTTGCATTGTGAGTTTTAAAATTATTGAAATTATATACTACTTTTTTTTTTTTTTTTTTTGAGATGGACTCTCACTCTGCCGCCCAGGCTGGAGTGCAGTGGCCGGATCTCAGCTCACTGCAAGCTCCGCCTCCCGGGTTCACGGCATTCTCCTGCCTCAGCCTCCCGAGTAGCTGGGAGTACAGGCGCCTGCCACCTCGCCCGGCTAGTTTTTTGTATTTTTTAGTAGAGACGGGGTTTCACCATGTTAGCCAGGATGGTCTCGATCTCCTGACCTCGTGATCCGCCCGTCTCGGTCTCCCAAAGTGCTGGGATTACAGGCTTGAGCCACCGCGCCTGGCCTATATACTACTTTTATATACTGTCTTAGTCAGTTCAGGCTGATATAACAAACTACCATAGACTGAGTGGCCTATAAACAACAATTTATTTCTCACATTTCTGGAGGCTGGAAGTCTGAGATCAAGGTGCTACACAACATATAGAACATTTCTGTAGCACCAGAGAGCTCCCTTATGAGCCAGATTTTGCTGAGAGTCCTCTTCTGGTTTATAGACTGCTGACTGACCTCTCGTTTTGTGCTTACATGGTGGAAAGAGGGCCAGAGAGCTCTCTTGCGGTCCCTTTTGTAAGGAGGCTAATCTCATTCATGTGGGTTCCACCCTCATGACCTAATAACCTCCCGTAAGCTGCACCTCCGAGTATCATAACTTTGGGGGTCAGGATTTCAACATTTAAATTTTGGGGGAACACAAATGTTCTGTACATAACATGTACCCATCTGCAATTTTCTTTTTCAGACAGTATAGACACTTTTTTGACAGTACGAATAGTCTAGATTATTTAACAGCTGGATTGTATGCTCTATTATGAACTTAACATGGTTAATTTGTCTGTTCCTCTGTTGGTGGACAATTTAAACTGTTTCCACTTTTTGACAATACAAAAACAGGCCCTCGGGGTAAAACTGGTGCATCCAGCTATGTGGCAGCTGCAACTTACTAGATATAGGCAAAGTACTCTTCAATTCATGTCAGTATAAGCGGTGATGGTAAGAGTTTCTGTTTCCTCATCACCTTGCCAAGACTTGGAATCATTGGATTTCTTTTCCTAAATAATAATGTATAAACTCTGGCTCACTAGTTATTACTGCTATAATTAATCACACCCTCATTTGGTCCCATGGTACCATTTACATTGTATTACAAGCATCTGACTTACATCAGATTCACATTGTGTTACAGACACCCCCACTGGGCCATTCATTCATTGATGATGGATTCCTGTCTGTTCCTTTTTGTGTCCCCAGCACCCAGCACAGTGAGTGGGGCTCAGTATGCACATATTGACTTAAAAGTAAATAATTAAGAGATCACAGAGTAGAGCGGTCAGGAAAGACAGTGAAGGGGGTGAAATTGAGATTGGCTAAAGAATGGGAACTTTCAAACACTTCTAAATAGAGTGTCCACCAGGACAACCACTTTGGAAAACTACTGGGCAGTATCAGCTAAAGCTGTGCATGCCCTATGACCTTCTAATTCCACTCCCCATGGAAACGTTTGAATATGCACCCCAAAAGCACACCCTGGACCGTCCATAGCAGCACTCCTTGTGAAAGCCCCAATCTAGAAACAACTCAAATGTTCCTCCATGGTAGCACTGTTAAATAAAATTGTGGTATATTCACACATTGGAAATGCGATAAGCATGAATGACTTTTAGCTGCAAGCAGCAATATGGAAGAATTTCACAATCCAATGTTGAGCAAAATATGCCAGACCTCATGGAGCAGATGCTGTATGATTCCATTTACCTGAAGGTCAAAATCAGACAAAACTAATCTGGTGTAAAAGTCATGATACTGATTATTCTTGGTGAGGAGTGGGTGCCCCTTACTGGACAGGGGGCATGGCAGTGCTGGTTTTGCCTTATTTATTTTGTGTTGCGGTAAAATTTACATATAAAGAAATTCAGTTTTTAAAAAGTGTACACTTCAGTGAGTTTTCACAATCAAACCACACAACATATAGAACATTTCTGTAGCACCAGAGAGCTCCTTTATGAGCCTTATATTCTGTTTCTTGGTGTTGGTATGGATGTTGGTGACATGGGTGTGTTCACTTTGTGAAAATTCATTGAGCCGTGAACTTATGATACGTGTGTGCTTTTCTGAATGTATGTTCTACTTCCATAAAAAGTTCCGAAAGTACTTTTGAAAAGGACTGGCCTAAATGATGGCCAGTTGGCTATAAGAGGGTCAAATGCGTGGCTGAGGGGGTGGGAGGAGAGCTGTGGGAAGGGTGATTGGAATGGTGCTGTGTAGACATAGTGAAGAGTGGAACAGAAAGTGAGTTTGATGTCAAGCTTCAGCTTTCTACATTTGCTGCTGGTGAGTAGTGTGAACCAGCTTTTATCTTCCTGGCAGTGGATCAACTGCTTTTGTTCTTTCTCTCTCCCTCCAATATCCTGTAATAGCAGGAGGGAGCCCTTAAGAGGGACTCAAAGGTGATCTTTTTCCTGAAACACGGAGCAGGTGGCCTTGGGCTCTACTCTCTAGGGTCCCCCGGTGAGGATCCTGACATGTTCTTGACAGGAAATTCTGTCCTCTATAGCCACCAGCATGGAACACCTCATTCTTTCTTGACCAGAGCCCCCATCCCTTGGCTCTGAGACTTCAAACCTTTCGGAATCCCTTCCTGGTCTTTGCTGGGCCCTGACAGCCCTGAGGGAGAATTTGAAGGCTCTTTGGGAAAAGTCAAGTCAGTGGTATGAGTCTCTCTTGTCTTCCCTTTGCAAAGACTTCCCTTTACTTCTGTTGATAACACGGGGAGTGAGTGACTTTAGAGGCCCCATAGAGAGTTTTGTCCTGGAAGTCTTTGTTTTATTTTCTTTGCTTTTTTTTTTTTTGTCCTTTCTCCTTCTCCATTTTCTGAGCTCTCCAAAGGTGAAAACAGACAGACAAACAAACAAACAAACAAAACCACCAAAATCTGGTAGAGAGGGAAATAAAGAAGGGTATAACTAGACAAGGGGAAACCTCATGTCTAATGGTGTGAAAATTTAAAGCGGTGCTTGTTAAAATTTGCTAACATTCCTTTTCACTAAAGAAATAAAAGTGTACTTCATTTAGGCTGTTCTCTTCCATGGCAAATAAACCTGATTTAGCCATGAACTTTGTGAAAAATAAACTAAACTGCATAGAAAAAAAAATTCCCTTTTCTTTTTTAAAAGTCAGGCTTGAAATTTTTATATCCTTTGAGTCATATTCTTGAAGCAATTGGCTGATTAATTCAAGAAATGTTACTTTCCCAATTCAAACATGACATTTTGAAAATCATCCATGAATTACATGCCTCAAGAATGAAAGGCTTTTCTGTGCCATTTAAAAGGTTTTTTTCCATTTTGAGGGCAATCGTGAATATCTATAAGGGCACATTTATTACTCCCAGAACAGATAGAAAATTAGCAAAGTCATAAAATTCTTACCCAGCTTTGCTATTGCAGCTGTGTCTCAATCCAGTCCCCCACCCGTTCCCCTGCCACTAAAATGGTTAAGGATGATGTTATTTTTGCCATTACAGGCAAGGCACTGGTCTTTTTAGCTGGGCTTTTTAAATCTCTACACAGAGATTAAAAAGAAAAAAAGTTATGCATTTAAACTTTGTTCTTTTGGTGGGATTCAACAAGGAATTGCTAGTCTCATAAATCAGTTCCTTAAAAATCTTACCTTCTGATCCTGGAATATGTCCCTCTCCTTCTAATCTCATACAGTAAACCAATACTAAGCCTCAGAAAAACAACTGGCTGTAAACTTTCTGCCTTAATTTACACTACTGTATGCAGGACCTGTAGACATGGATGTATGTTTCTGTATATACCCACCCAGTAATTACTGAGGCAAGCCTTTAATTTGTCTGAAATTGTGCAGGCATAATGGGGACGACCCACACATTTTTCCATTGGAAATTGTAAATGAATGACAAAGAGAGAACTCCGCCCTAATCCCCTCCCCACAACACTTCCTGGGAAGCTTATTTATAACTCTTTGTGCGCCAGGATGGAATTGACACTGACAGGGGTTTTGATAACTGTTGCTCAGTTGATTTGAACAGTCCCACTCCAAGTGTGGTCCTCAGAGTAGTACGGGCCTGTAGTTGGCAAGGAAATTAATTCTAAAATTAAGGAAAAGTGCTTAAAAATTTTAGAGGCATTTGGCAGATTTTCTGTCGTTGAATCTAATCATAAAATCTAAGGTTTTTTTTGTTTTGTTTTGTTTTGTTTGTAACAACCCAATGGTATTAAAATCTAGCAGGGCTCCTGTCTCTGGCCAGAATGAGATTGACTCTTTTTCTTTGGTAGATTTATCACCTGCAGCAAAACCATCTTCAGATGTGTGCAATGAAATAAGTGCTATTCAAATAATACTATGTTACTATTATCAAATATTAAATATCAAATATTAATAATAATATTTGAATAGCACTTAATACGTATTTAAGCATGAAGTGATGTCTTGGTTTGGGGTCCCCTGGAAGCACACTCTGAGAGATGGATCTGAACAAGCTGCATATTTGGTAGAAGATTCCAGTGAGTACTAGTAGGGAAATGGGGAAGAGAAACAGGGAAGGCAAGGAAGCTAATAAAGTGTGTGTTTTCAAGTAGGTTACTGCCATAGGCAACTGGAACTCAATCCCACTGGGAGCTCGTGGACTGGTATAAAACACACATCACAATGGCCCCACTCAAGGGGTGAGGGAGTTGGGGTATTCATTGACCAATGAGTGGAGTCTTAGGGGTTTACTGATTCCCCCAAGGTCACCAAACAGTTGACTGACAGGCAGTCAGTCTGTTGACTCCCAGCACTTCCAGTCTTCTGTGCAAGCCCAATGGGTTCCACAGATGATGGGAAAAGGCATTAGGCAAAGACATGCGGGAGCTGCTGCTTGAAAGTTTCGATGGTTTGAACAGATATGGAAAGTGCTGAGGGGATGCTTGAGATAGCAAAAGCACTGGACAATAGGTAGTTTGGACAGGTGGACTTATCCCAATTTATAGATAAGGAAACTGGGGTCCAGCTTAGCACTATAGTACAATGTGGAAGACAGTAGGGGAGTGAGAAGGATCTCTCCCCTTGACCACCCACTTTGGGTTCGCCCAGAGCCTCTTCTGCCACCTTTCTTTCCTGCCTTGTGGAATAGGTAGTTGGCAGAGACTGACTGGGTGCTCATACAGCCCATCTCTGCTTCCTGGACCCCTTGTCTGGACTTCATTTCCCAGCCTCCCTTGCAGAAGGATGTGTCATGTAGAAGAGCTGAGGAGAGTGACTAGAAGTGATGGACAGTGCTTCACTGCTGAACCCACAACAAACTTTACAAGTTTTCTCCCTGTTTTCTACCTTTTGAACAGACTGGGATTGAAGTGACCTCAGGGCATCCTAGAGAGTCACACCTTGATGGTGGCAGAGCCACAAGATGGAAGGAATCTGGGTCCCTGGGGTGTCACTTAGAGGTGGGCCACTTGGCTAGAAACATACTCTTCAGAGTTTTTTTAGGTTAAGTCACTGTGATTTTGAGAATTATTTGTTACAGTAACCAGCATCCCCTTAAATAATGTAACATCATACATGTGTGATCAAAAAACTTGTCTTTATATCACTTACCATAATCTCAGATTCTCCACTTATTTACTTATCAACTGTCTCCTGTCCAAGGGACTTTGATTTGTACACCGCTGGATCCCTGGCATCTGGCGTATGTATATGCTCAATAAATATTTGGCAAATGACTAAAGGCCAATGTATTAACTTGTCCGACAACTCCCAGCAAGCAAGTGAGAGAGTCAGGATTGGAGTCCAGGCCCACTGAACCCTCAAACTGTTAAGCCTTCTGTGCATTGCCTGACTATGTATGCTAGGTGCAGTGCTGGAACCTGGGCATGTAGGAAGGTTAGGTGCCTGTTAGGTTGTCCCTGAGGTCTACCTAACATGCAGCAGTTAGCACAGGGCTTATGTGTGGTGGGAAAAGCAGACCCATCTTTATTCTCATCCATGGATCAGGCTATCTTTTAGAAATGTTGAGCTTTGTGACTTACCCAACCTGAGCAAGGGCTCAGCTATAGAACCACAAAATCCTCTTATGGATTATGAGATAACTGAGCAAAATACATAAAGCCAGATCCTCTTTGAACAATCTAAGCAAAGGCAGTGAGTCAGAAAAGAATGGATCCAGCAGAACTTGGGATGAGTTAGGAGGAGAGGACAGCACCGGTGTTAGGTTTAAGAGCCTGGGCTTTGGTGATCAGACACTGCTGGCTTCAAGGAGCTCTGTCATTTACCAAGTGGTCTGACCTTGGGCAAGTTAGTTAACCTTGTTGGACTTCTTTTCCTTATCTATAAACTGGATGTAATAATGCTGGTCTCCTGTGGTAAAATGATTAACACAGAGACACAAAGTGTGTGCTCAGAAGATGGTGGCTTGTATAGTACCTGTTCTTTAATCCCTGGTGTTAAGACAGAGAACTCTACCCTCTTGGCCACTAAGATATAAAGACTGAGGTGCTTGGGAGGCTACAATCATGGCGGTTACATGAACTGGGTCCCAAGAGAAAGCTATAGGCTGCCCTGACCTCTCCTCTACCCTTCCCATGTGCAGCCACTAGAGGGCCTTGGGCATCTCTGTTTACCACTGTTGTGTTCAGATGTGGCACCCAGGATGCCCAGTGAATTACTAGGGCTCTCTTTCCAGGGGAAGGCAAAAGAGCAGTGCACTCAGAGAAACATTTGAGCAGCTACTGAGGGGTCATATTTACAAGGGCTGCAATGAGACTGCAGACGTCTTACTCTGCTGCAGTCAAACCTGGCCCTTGAGCAGACAATCTACTGCCCACTGAGTGAACTGCCTGGGGTTGCCTTAGCACCAGCTTGGGGCCTTGTGTTGAATGAGATAAGGGTCTCCTTGTCTTATTAGACAACTGAGGCAGTGAGGTCTTGATTTCTGAAGATCACTCATTGGCCCACTAAAGCATTGGGACTGAAAATGAGCTCATCCTAATAGAGGTGGATAATAGTTTAGCAAATTTCCAGAGGTTTGGAACCATCTGATGATGCATGGGAGACTAGGGCATTCTCAGTAGCCAGAGTCCTGGAGCCCTCCACTCCAATTCACCCCACCTTCCAACTCTCATTTCATTAGGTCAGCAAGGTCTGATATTAAAGCAAATAGCTCACATGGAAAGCATTGCTCACATCAGTCGTTTTCACCGTAGTATGAAAGCTCTCTGTTCTCTTTGAGATTTCATTCTAAATACTTAACAAAAACACCGTAGACATGGCTCCATAACTTGCCACTCTTGTTCCTCTGCTCATCCCCTTAAACTCCCAGTTTTCAGAAAACACCAAGTACTTTCCCATTTCCTTGCCTTTCTCCATACTATTTTCTTATTACAAATACGCCCACTTCCCCTTGCTCTTTTATGCTTTATAAAATCCCACTCCTTCATTAGAACCGACAGATACTTCCCTGATTTCTGCCTCTATTTCTTCATAGTACTTTGTGCTTACCCTTAACAAAACACATCAGAGGGTTTTGTCCTATACATATTTGTCTCCTCATCATCCAGTTGAGCTGTTCATGTGAATAATCTCCAGCCTTTGCTTGAATACCTGTCCTGACAGGATACTCACAACCTCAAAGGTAATGCATTCCATTGCCAGCCAATTCTCTTTGTGAAAACATTTCCTCATTATTAGAATACAAATCTATTTGCCTGATACATGGACCCACTGATTCTCCTTACTAGTTCAGTTCATCTGTAGCACAAAATTGCTTCAGATGTGAATAAGGCTTCTCATTCCATGATGAGACACAGATCTTAAATATAAATATTCTGAGAGTGGGCAATACCTTCTAAGGTGTAAATAATTCATTGTAAGGTGTAAATGGCTGGGCATCGTGGCTCATGCTTGTAATCCCAACGCTTTGAGAGGCCAAGGCAGGCAGATCACTTGAGGCCAGGAGTTTGAGACCAGTCTGGCCAACATAGTGAAACCTTGTCTCTCCTAAAAATACAAGAGTTCGCCAGGCATGGTGGCACATGCCTGTAATCTCAGCTACTTGGGAGGCTGAGGCATGAGAATGGCTTGAACTCAGGAGGCGGAAGTTGCACTGAGTCCAGATCACACCACTGCACTCCAGCTTGGGGGACAGAGTGAGACAGTCTCAAAAAAAAAAAAAAAAAAAGTGTAAATGACTGGTAAAAAGTTTTCCATAAGAATAGAATTGTATCAGGATAACTTAAGGGTGGGGTTAGGAATACCAAAGATACGAGGAATATAAGGACTTCAAAAATACGCTACAGTAGAAAGAATATTAGGATAGGAAATGAAAGATGGGTCCAATGCCTTTATGCTTTCTGAGCTTTGGTTTTCTCACTGGGAAAAGGAATACTTTGCATGATAAGTAGTTCTACTTATAACTGTAATTGCAGAATTTTCTGTGGAAGTGGCCCTGCTCATCTGGGCTGTCTTAAGCCTTTGTTCTGGATTGGCTTCCTTAGGTCTGGGCGGGCAAAAAGTCACACATGTGTCAATGGGCCTCAGCCTCCTGGGGGTTGGGTAGACATTCTTGGTGCCAAAGATACCATGACTTACACCGCCCACAATCATGTTAATCAATTAATGAGCCTTTTATTCCCACCTGGGTTGCAATTTTCTTTCCCCTACCTTGAAGTCTTGCTTCACCCGGGCTATTTCTCGCATTTGTATCATAAATGAAGGATGCAGGTAACACATTTTATTATGATTTTATTATATACTCTCTTTCACTAGAATTTTGCAAAGTAAAATATTGAATAAGAACCAACTTCATTTTTCCTAAGTTCCACCCTATAGGACCAGGTCATATTAACAATTGCTTGATGCATAATAATCCGTGACTCAATAAATACTTTACAAAAATAATGCAGTTTTTTTTTCTTTTCTTAAAACATAAAAATTAAGATTCCCCAGATTGACCCTCCCCCTCTTTCATATTTATTTATTGGGAATATATTGGTGGAGGAAAAAAATTGTTAAAATAGTATTAAAAGAGGTGAAATGAGGTCCATTATCTTTTTCCCGTTTGTTTTGTTGTTTTCCTTTGGAAAAGTGCTACTTCCTGTTTTCACATCTGAACTTAGCTGCAGTCTTCTGAACCTACTAAGACAGGAGCAGAAATTCTACTGTTTTGGGGCCGTTTAGCAGAATGATAGCATTATGATAATACTGACCTTTTATTTTAAAGCCTATTTAAAATCAGTCCTCAGCTTTGTCCCTAAAATACCATATTCCCTACCCAGTCTGAAGAAGAGACTTTTGGAATCTGAGACTCCAGCAAGGTGCCTCATGACTAAATAACATTTGGTTTAAAGTGGGCATTTACATGTTTTGATATATTTCTATTGCATTATTTTTAAAGAAATAAATTCCAAAATTCCCTTTCTCTTCCACTTCCCTAAGTCTCTTTCTTTCTGATCTCTCACAGAAGAGATTAGTTTCACCACAACTCCAGAGAAAAGGTTACACTTAAATCACATTTGTATTAAATAAGTTATATATAAAAACTGCTTATAACGTTTACAACCTCAGTCTCTTTCCCCCTTAGCCTCTCTTGGAAACTCTGGATCCGGGTGTGAATTGAGTCGCACCCACTGTGGCTTCCAGGTTCTTCTTCTGGCTTCCAAGTGGTCCCCATCCTTCTGCCCACATCGCTCCCCAGGGGTACTTTCAAGGAACTCTGCAGATGGCGAGGGCGGCTTCACAAGGCAGTCCCCGGGCGTGGCGCACGCCCCTAGCGTAATGTATGAGAAATACTCATGTGGTATATACAAATATACACGACCGCGGCTAAGAAGGTCTCGGCGCCAGTCGGCAGGTCAGTGCGGCGCGTGTGCGCTCCAGAACCAGAGGTGGCGTCCTCCATCTCATCCCAGTCTCTTTAATACTCCCTGGCCTCTTGGAACTGCTTGATGTAGTCCTCATCCGAGGGGCTCTCTGTGCACTTCTGTCCGTTGTTGGGAGGCCGAGCCTCGTTATATCTGCTCCAGTCACCCTTGCAGATAATCCAGGGCAGGACGTCCACCTTGTAGTGGAGCTCCGCGGAGAACTCGGTGCTGATGAGGTTGGGCGTGCCCGCCCCCTTACCCCTGGTGATGAGCTGCATGTTGTCGCCGTAGCAGCAGTGCTGCGCCGCCAGCGTGGTGCTCTCCAGGGACAGCATGGAGCGGATGCAGTACCGGGCCGTGGGCTTGTAGATCTCCAGCTTCTCCTTAGGCCCACTGGCGTCCTTCCAACGGAAGTCCTTGCGCTTGATGCGGTCGAAGATGTCAGCCGTGCTGTAGGCTACTTCAGTGGGGTAGGAGCAGGGGCAGCTGGGCAGGTCATTCATCACCTTGTGCATGTACTTCTTTAAGAACTCGCTTTTGCAGCTCATCCAGCGCTCACAGCTGTCTGTGTCTGGAAAAGGCCAAAGAGAAACCCTCTTACCGCATTCAAGGGGCATGTTACACCAGGCTGCTCCTGAGGGCCCGCAGGAGGACACTGAAGTCAATAACTCGCTAAAGTCAACAACTCCTTTCCTAGAGCCAGAGACCCCTGCAGCCCCCTGGAACCATCAGAGGTGGACGGCGGTTCTCACTTCCCTTGAACTTGGGAACTTCGTTATTCACAAGACTTCCTCCAAATGCCCCACTTTATATTACAAAATTTTCAGACACACAGAAAAGTAGAGAATATTTTTATGCAATGACTACCCATATTTCATCACCTGGATTTAACTATCATTATATTTGCTTTATCTTTTTTAAAAATTGTGTGAAAATACATGTTACTCCTAAATTTTAGTAAGCATCTACAAAAAAGAGGATATTTTCCTAGATAATCATGACCCGATTATCACTCCTAACAAACTTAAGAATTCAGAATTATTTGAATCTCCTCTCTAAATAAGTGATGAGGCCAGGCGTGGTGGCACATGCCTGTAATCCCAGCACTTTGGGAGGCTGAGGCGGGCAGATCATCTTAAAACACTGAGGTCAGGAGTTTGAGACCAGCCTGGCCAACAAAGTGAAACCCCGTCTCTACTAAAATTACAAAATATTAGCCAGGCATTGTGGCACGTGCCTGTAATCCTGGCTACTCAGGAGGCTGAGGCAGGAGAATCGCTTGAACCTGGGAGGCAGAGGTTGCAGTGAGCTGAGATTGCGCCACTGCACTCCAGCCTGAGCAATAGAGCAAGACTCTGTCTCAATAAATAAATAAATAAATAATAAAAATAAAAAATAAAAATATAAAGAAATAAGTGATGATGTGATGGAAAAGGCCCCAAAGGAAGATTTGTAGGACTCAGTTTTGATTTTGCCACACACGGACTGGTTCCCCCAACCTCTTAACCTTAGGCATATAACTATCACGGTCTGCAAATTCACAGGGCAAGGTGCCTCAAAGAGGAAGGAGCCCGGGGCACTTGCTTTTAGGGATCTTAAGATTTGGGTCACAGGCCAGCGACCTGTAGGCCTGGGTCAAAATGTAGCCCCAGAGGGGTTGTGTTTGGTTCTTTCAGTATGAAAAATAATTGATTGGTTGCCAATATGTAAGAATTAGTTATTTCAATTATAAATGTGTATCTGTGGTTTTATCTGAAAAACCAAAAGATTGATCTATGCTGGTCCTGCATTCTCCCATGGGAACAAATGATCCTGTGAACAGGTAAATGGTGACCCCTCCGTGGACGGGGCCGAAGGTCCCCAGCTCAGCACAGCTCCTACTTGATCCTTTCATTTATGGGTGATCTCTCGGTCCCTCAGTCATCTGATTCCAGGACCTCAGGTTTAGTGTCCTAGTTTGGGTTACCCCAGACCCTGAGACAAAAAGATTCCAGTGAAAATGATTTTTTGGGGAAGTGATTTCAGGAAACAGAGGCAGGGGAGCAGGGGAATTAGACAGAGAAGAGAGAGCAGTGAATACAGGGTGTGGAGCAAACAAGTAACCACTGTAAGGAACTGGTTATTTCCACTGGGATCTGGGAAACCTCATACCTCAGCATTTTCCTATCTGAAACAATGTTAAACTTTACCCAAGTCCTGTGATCCTGGAAACAGTGAAGATTGGGAGCCCCCAGCCCTTCTGCCTTCTGGAAAACAGCTCACTGCAGAGAACTCCCTTTCCCCATAGGACTTAGAAAAGACTCACGGATGTCTGCTTTGTTCACCTGTGACAAGGCCAGAAGCACAAATTCCGTTTCTTTGCCTCAAAAACTGCTTGTCCTCACTGATTAATCAGGAGAAAATGCATCTTTTTTTTGGTGGGGTCGGGAGGGTTGTGGATGGAGTCTCACTCTTGTCCAGGTTAGAGTGCAGTGGCACGATCTCGGCTCACTGCAACCTCTGCTGCCCGGCTTCAAGCAATTCTCCTGCCTCAGCTACCTGAGTAGATGGGAATACAGGCACCTGACATTGTACCTGGCTAATTTTTGTATTTTTAGTAGAGATGGGGTTTCACCATGTTGGCCAGGTTGGTCTTGAACTCCTGATCTCATGATCCATCCGCCTCAGACTCCCAAAGTGCTGGGATTACAGGTGTGAGCCACTGCGCCTGGCTGACAAAATGCACCTTAACCAAACTTTGATGAAGCTTCTCTCCTTCACCCAGTTCCCAGGACTTTGGCCCACCCTCAGCCTAAACCAGCACAGTCTCTCCTGAAGGATCCCTTTTGGAAAGAGGCTGGCTTCAGGGTAGAGCATTCTCCAATCTACTATCTGATCACGCCACCTTTTCATCTCGCTTTCCCTTACTTACTTCTCTATAAAAGGAAACGCTCCTTGCCTAACCCTTGAGATGCTTGCAGATCTTCTGGTCACCTCGTTCATCCCACTGCAGTAATATGGAGATAACATCCCCCGCCTCCCTGCAATAATCCTTTGAATAAAGCCTCTCCTTACTGAGTCCAGATTTGTTTTTACTGATGGGGATCTGAGTTTTTATCCACCGGCTCCCATTCATCACCGACAGGGGACTGGTCCTGGACTTCCAGCTAGGAATGCCCTGTGCATTCACGCGCAGCTGGGCTCCGGACCAGAGAAAGACCTCAGGCAAAGGCACACAGGGGTTGTCAGTTAGAGGTGCGAGGACATGCTGTGGGTGGAGGGAATGCGGGCTGGTCACCGACAGCCCAGTGAGTGGGCGGGTCATCTGCCCCAGTGAGCTGCGGTGGGTAAGATGAGGCGTATCTAAGGAAGCCAACGGTGGTGGAATGTGGGGTGCGTTAAAGGAGGCAAAGGCAAAAAGCCCCAGGGGTGTCCAAAAATGCAAGGTCATTTCTAACAGGGGAAGTCAGGGTTGCTTCAAGGAGCATGTGACACCAGGTTGCTCCTAGGCCATGTCAGGGCTATGTGACAGCCACAAGTGTCCTGCTCAGAGCTCCGATAAGGGAACCTGCTGTGGGTGCTTTGCTGACTGGCAGCCTCCAGGTTGCACCTTTGGATCTATCGTGATTTGAACATCAAGGCCCTATCTGCCCTCTGGCTGCTCTCGGCCAATGACTCAGCATGGTAGGGGAACCGCCCGACAAGGGTCTCCTCCAACAGGCAACTTTGCTGGGATTCCCCATCAGCATGGCTGAGCCTGTCTTGCTTTCTTTTGTAGGAGTCAGGCCTGCACCTTGGTCCGAAAGCTCTCCCTGCCTCGTCCTGCTGCCTTGCTCTTTATCTTTTCTGGGCGTTTCCTCAAAAAATCTCTTGCATGTCTAATCCCATCATGGTGTCTGGGTCTTGGAGATGTCTAATGGACACAGACTGCAATAGCATAGATGGAGGAAGGGCAAGGGAAGGCTCTCCAGGTAAGCGTTCATTGTGCAGACTAAGCTTATGCAGGAAAAAATCTGTTGGGGATGTCTGGGGCTGAGGCATGACATGTTCAGTTTCATGGCAGCAGAAGGTATAGGAATATAAGATTGTTGGTGCCAGATCATGGCGGTCTTGTTCAGTTTAGGCTGGTTCAGAGGGTACTAGGGAGCCACGGAAAGTTTGTAAATGATAGTGAGCTATTAACTGAGCTGTGCAGTAAGAAAATGAATTCAGAGCCGATAATGACGGGGAGGGTCCAGGTGAAATACTCTGGGAGGAAACAGCAGCTGGGATCAGAAGAGGTCAGAGAGTTACAGCTGCCAGGCCTTGGTGGCTGGTGGACTTTGGAGTAAGGAGAGGAAGATGTCAGCAGTGACTCCAGCTCTGACCCAGGAGCCTGGGAGGCTGATGGCGTTGTGGGTGGAAATCACACGGTTAGGATGAGGGGCAGCTTGCAAGAGGGCTTTGGGCACTTGTCAGGGAAATGAGAAAGAGAAAAATGGGGCACGTCTTATGAACTCAGAAAGGCCTGGCGAAAGGCAAAGTGTGGGATCGCATGCTGAACAGCCCGGGATTGAATTGCAACTCAACTTTCAGGAGCTCTGCGACTTGAGGGAGGTATTTTACCTTGCTGTGCTTCAGTTTTCTCATCTCTAATTCGGGCGTAAAAATAGCACTTGTCTCAGAAAGTTGCAGAGAGGATTAAGTGGCAGGGAACCTAGAGGGTGCACCCAACAGTGTCTAGGTGCTGCCAGCTGGGATAGGCTCTGGCTGTGGCCTCCTCTCTGAGCAGTCATTGACAAAATGAAAGTTCAGTCCTTCCACTCTGCTTGTACCTTTGCAAGCAGTCCCTCACCAAAGGCTCCTCAGTTACCTAAGTTGAGTGCGCCATGCTCTTTCCTGCCTGGACCCTGACTGAGACACCATGTCTACTCAGCTCTGGTGTCCTTAGCCACATGCCAATGTGGCCTTGTGTATCTGGGCTGTGTTCTGCAAAACAGCTAGATGCTGCCTGCCTGTGGGGTGTGATATGAAGAGGCCTGAGAAACTTTCTGCCTCAGAAGAATGCCTTTAAGGTTCTACCACTTTATGTCAAAGTCTTGCCTTTAAAGTCGTTTCTATTTTTCAATCAAATGCATTGTATTTGCTGACGGTTCCTGTTAAATGCATTTGATCATATGTATGTGAAGGGATTGGAGGGGTGAGGTGAAGGCCCTCGTGACATTGAATTTCCAAACTGCATCCAGTTTGGCTCATAGACATTTCTGATTAGATTTGTTTTTAAAATAAATTTCTATCAAGCATTAAAAAGTTAAGATATAATCTGGCAAAATCAAGGTTTCAGGTCTCTCTTAGAAACCCAGAACACCTGGCAATACTGGGTGGGTCCTCATTCCATAGTGACCACATCATGGCCGACCCTTTGGATAAAGCTCTTCATTTTGTCACAGACTTTACCATTCTCTACTGCCCCCGACACTGTAGATCTCCTCTCCCCTCCCCTCCCCTCCCCTCTCCTCTCCTCTCCTCTCCTTTCCTTTCCTTCTGAGATGGAGTTTTGCTGTTGTTGCCTAGGCTGGAGTGCAGTGGCGCGATCTTGGCTCACTGCAACCTCTGCCTCCTGGATTCAATAATTCTCCTGCCTCAGCCTCTAGAGTAGCTGGGGTTACAGGCACCCGCCACCATGCCCAGCTAATTTTTGTCTTTTCAGTAGAGATAGGTTTTCACCACGTTGGCCAGGCTGGTCTCGAACGCCTGGCCTCAGGTGATCCACCTGCCTCAGCCTCCCAAAGTGCTGGGATTACAGGCGTGAGTCCTGTGCCCAGACTCATTTTCTTTTCGTCATAGTGCTAGAACCATTATTTTCCTCCAGACTTTCTTTTTGTCTTTCCTTTTATTCTAGATTTGTTCTACTTGGATGCTTACCTGACCCCATTACCTGACCCCAATAGGCATTTGAGGAACATTTTTTGTTCACCAAATCAGCTCCCAAATAGCTGGGCTATGAAAAAAAAGGACTCAGGACTGCCAAATTTTGGCTGAGGAGGCAGGGCAGATGTGAAGAGACTAAGTAAGAACTTTTGGGTGGCTAAAAGATATGGGGTAGAAGGAATTTTACCCTTCTACAATCCTTAAGTATATAGAGAAGCACATGAAGCTATTTTTAAAAAGTAAGCTTGCACCTTGCACCTGAAGAGTCACTTTCCATTTTGTTTGCTTCACATTTATTACATTTGCTCTAGCATTTTCTAGTGAACAAGTAGCAGAATGTACCAAAAGGTTTATGAAAAATTCTTGCAGGGGATGGAGGTGCAACATTTTGAGAAAATTCCCTCTTTCCCTCCCTCCCTCCCTCTGCTGGAGAACTGAGGGCACCATTTCTTGATTTTCTTGAGGACACCCAATGAAGGCTGAGTAAGAACAGATTCCATGTGACTTGAGCCCCTGCTATGGGCTTATTCTGTGCTAAGAGGAGAGATGGGCTGTGAAGACCGCATAGAGAGCAGAGTGAACCCAGAAGCGCTGGGTCCAGTGGAGGAGGCTCAGGACTGTTTTCTCTTGCTTGAAGTATATTCAGCAAGCAAGACACATGCTGGGAGCACTGGACCCCAGAAAAGGAAAATGAAACATTTACGTGGATCCAAGGATGGCACTGCAAAGGCAAAAGGAATCTCCGAGGCACTAAGTCAATATTTGGATTAAAAAAGAAAAACATCTTACCAACTTCAAACAGTTTGGTGGCATTAAACTCCTCGCTTCCCGCAAGCAGACTTACTTCAGTGGCAGCTGTCCTAAAAGTGTCTTCAATTCCTAAACACAGACAAGAGCTCATTTTTCCATCATTATATGGAAAGTTATCTCCCCCCCAACAATAACAAAATAAATACACCTGAACAAAGCCTTTTTTGTATTCATTACTACTCACGGGCAGAAACTTGCCAACAGAGGAAACAGTAAAAAGCAGGTAGTAGTGCAGAAACTGTATTAAAACCCAAGATACATTGGCAGCATGAAATCAGATCCAAATGTGCCTGAATGAGTCGTTAGGAACTCACTCACTGGGCCGGCAGATGGGGATTTGGGCAGTGGGGGACACATGCCAACATGGTGTCAGGGTGACGAACTAAACCAGAGGCAATAGAACGTAGTGGTTAATATCTTGTTCTTAATGACTGACTGTGAGAGTTGAAATCATTACTAGCCACGTGACCTTGGGGTAGCCAGTGAACTTTTGTGTGCCTCAGTTTTTACATCTGTACATGGGGAGAACAAATTGCCCTACCTCCTAGAGTTGAAATAATGAAATGAGTTGGTGTAAAGAAAGTACTTAGAGCAGTAAGTGGGAAGTGTTAGGTGATAGTTTTCCCTTGAATATCTGTCTTGCTCATTCTTTGTCTAGCTCACTGAGGATGCTACAATGCATAGCCAAGAAGAGTTAGCTCATATTCTAGGACATTGTTGATGATGCTTCGGAAAGAAAAAGCTGGGCTTCCCATAATTTGCTCTGAGGAACTGAACCCAGCTCTACTCAAACTTACTGGCTCACCCAAATGGCCACCCCTAACCAAGCTTCCTTTACAAGCAGGAATCCGATGCAAGCTAAAGCAATAAGAAGAGGAGGGAGTGAGGCGCTGCGGTAACATTTGCTAGTGAGCCTTGGCCTTCCCTGCTGGTTTCCCTGACTTGACTTCCTTTAAGGAGCTCTCTCTGATTTTATGTGAGGCACCTCAAACTTATTTGCAGGGCTGACCTACAGGACAAACTTTTACAGCGTAATAACTGCCAGGCCAGGGGGACTTTGCCCCATGAGTCTTTCCAGGAAAGCTGGGAATCAACGAATCAAATAAGGAAAGAGATCCTGAAAAAGGAAATCCTTCATGTTCCAAGGGAGCCCAGAAAAGCTGCAAGAGCCAGGAACTGAGAGGCAGAAAGGATGGAAGGAGGGTGAGGACAGACGAGAAGAAAAGGTGTGAAGAGGGCTCCTGGTCACACTGCTCTCCGCGGTGACAGAAAACAGGAAGGAAACATTTGTAAATGGAGGCAGAGGGGAGCCTTCCCCTGACAAGGCACCTAAACCTACCACTTTGAGTCTGGATGGGAGCTCTGGAAGAGAAAACAACAGGATGCCCCCAAACCTTGACTTCAAATGCTGTCTGTGTCCATTGACAGCATTGGCTGACTCCAGTACCCTTCTCTTGGTAAAGACCAAAGAGTTTAATGATTAAGAATATTAACTCTGTAATCAGACTGTCTGGATTCAAATTCCAGGTTGATCACTTGCTGTCTGTGTGACTCCAGGCAAGTTAATGCCTCAGTTTCTACAGCTGTCAAATGGATACAATTGTAACTACCTATTTCATAAAGTTATTGTGAAAACTAAACAAAATAATACCTATAAGGACTTTAGCCATTTGCTTGATACTTAAGTACTCAAAATATCTTCTTCATCATCTATTTTATTTTTTCTTCTTCACCTTTATTGTCATTTTCTTTTGCCTCATCTTTTTATCTTCATCATCTTCTTTTACTTCATATTCTTCTTCTCTTTTTCATTTCCTTCCTGTTTCCCTCTCCGTCCTCCTCATATTGTTATTATTTATTGCTTTTTTCTACACATCCAGATTCCACCCACCAGGCTTCCAGCTCAGCTCATCCTAATGAGCATGAGAAAGTCAGGAAAAGCACCGTAATGGTTGCTCCACTGTTTTGAAATCCATCTGCATGGCTGACATGGAGCCAGAACCGCCACTTCTTGCATTTCAGTCCCGTTTTCTACATGTCCCCTTTTGCTAACATACACATTCATTCCAATCTGATTCTTCCTCCCTCTCCTCAGAAACGCCTTTGTGCTTTCATTTGCCCTTTGTTCCAAATGTCTCTGGTTGGAGAACAGAGTGTCTAGAGGTAGAGAAAGGAAGTCTGGGGTGCGGGGATCAGATTTTCTGTCTCTGAAATTTTTTTCAGCCGAAGCCATTTGGAATGTGTGGTTTCTTGAAAGGCTCTAAGATATTATTTTAGGCTGGTATTCTACCTGGCAATGGGAAATACACAGTAAGACTATACACCAGGAGTTACTCAGCTTTTTTGTCAAGGGTCAGAGGGTAAATATTTTAGGTTTTGTGGGTCACATATGGTCTTGGTTGCAGCTTCCTCCTACTTTTCCTCCTCCTTCTGTCCTCCTTCTCCTCCTTTTTCTCCTCCTCCTTCTCCTTCTCTTCCTCCGTGCCCTTCTCCTTTTATTCTTCTTCCTCCTCCTTCTCTTTCTTATTCTCTCCACAACACTTTAAAAATGTACGGGACACACAAAAACAGTTCTTGAGCCAGACCTGGCCATAGTTGGACAACCACTGCTACAGTCAATCACAATTATTGTTGACTCTCAACATGACCTCTCACCAAGTGTGCAATTAGTTTAGTTTTTGAAGCACTGACAATGTAGTATAAAGTGATAGTTGACTACCAAGATGTCCCAGGTTGTACTCCTGGGAGCCTTTGGCAACTCTCTGGTATGGAGCTGTGTCTTTTTCCTGTAGATGGCTGTCAAGCCTCTCATCGTGGCTTCCTCATCAGACCATGAGTGTCTGCCTTCTGTTTCTCTTCAAGGCACAACAAATCCCACATCAAAAACCCAGTCTAACCAGAGTCCCTCCTCTAAATTAAATAAGTACAATGAGGCATTGTCTTTTAGGTCACGGCCACTGTAATTGTGCATAAGACTCAGAAAATCCATTCAGCTCATCAATTACCTCCTGACTCACTCTGGTCAGAAGTCTTATTAGAAAAGTGGTTACATCTTGGCTCACGCCTATAATCCCAGCACTTTGGGAGGCCGAGGCGGGCAGATCACAAGGTCAGGAATTTGAAACCAGCCTGGCCAACATGGTGAAACCGTTTCTCTACTTAAAAAAATACAAAAATTAGCTGGCCATGGTGGTGTATGCCTGTAATCCCAGCTACTCAGGAGGCTGAGGCAGGAGAATTGCTTGAACCCAGGAGGCGGAGGTTGCAGTGAGCCGAGATTGTGCCACTGCAGTCCAGCCTGGGTGACAGACAGAGACTCCATCTCAAAAACAAACAAACAAAAACAATAACAACAAAAGAAAAGTAGTTACATCTTTTAAAAAGACAATTTTACTAAGTTTTTAATAATAAATTAAAAAGCTTTCCCCTTGAACTTGGAGCTACACACTCAGGTAAACGCACCTGGACAGTTTGGACGGTCACAGGTCCTCGATTCGGTTGCAGTGCATGCGTAGCCACAAGACCGGGTCCGTTTCTGGTTGCCGTTCCCGCAGGTGACACTGCAGACAGACCAGAGACTCCAGTCACCCTCACCATCTGTGGAATCTGGAAGAGAGCCAGGGAGATGCTCATCAACTTTGGCCAGAGTCTCCCAATCTCCCCATCAAGCAGCCTGTCAATTATTCACTTCTATCATTCTTGCTGTGGGAGGGGGTTGCTGGAGAGGACTTTTAAGCTGGAGCTAAAAGGTTTATGGCTCCAGCACTCATTCAGGGGTCAGCTTTGTGACAGCAAGGAGGTTTTGGGCACTGTGGTGATCCGTACATCCCTAGAAGGTGCCCAGAAAATGCTTACTGAGAATGCATACATTTGCACAGCATGGGATAATATGCTAGGCAGATTCCAAGGGTAACCACCCTCAGTTCCTTCCCTCTCTGTGCTTATAGCCTCTCATTGACATACAGAGAGAAAGAGAGAGAGAGGAGAACCTATTTTCTCTAGAACCTGGGCTGGCCTTGACCTTAAGGCCTGGCAGCTTCTGGCTTTTGCTGTGGGGAATCCAGTTACTGTGAAAGAGGCTCATGCCAGACCTGTGAATTACGGGGCATCACGTGGAAAGAGAGGAACCACATGAAGGACCACGGAGACACCACACATGTGAGCAAAGCCTTCTCAAGCCTTCTGGCCATTCCCAGTGGACAGCTGAATGCAGCTGGTGCCATCAGGAGCACAGTACCTACCCAGTGGCCCTGCCTGAACTCTTGAGCCACAGGATCATGATAAATAATAAACGGTTGTTGTTGTTTGAAGCCACCAACTTTGGGATACTTTGTTCCGTGTAGCAATCGATGACTGATACATTAATGGTGAAGCTAGAAATCATCCCTCAAGGTCATTACTCAACATCCATCCAGTGAATACCTTGAACCCTTTTTGTATGTCAGGCACAATTCTAGGTATATGAGATACACTAGTAAGTACAGCTTTCAAAGATCCCTGCCCTGGAGGAACTAATATTTTACTGAGAAAAGAGAAACACTCATCAATAAACACAAAAAATAAGTGAATTAGATGGCATGTTAGAAATTGATGAGTGCTGTGCAAAAAGGAAAAGTAGGCCAGGAAATAGGGGCCTTGGGCATGAGGGGTGTGGGAGAGGTTGGTACCCTATTGATATGGTTCGGCTCTGTCTCCCTGTCTCCCTACCCAAATCTCACCTTGAATTGTAATAATTCCTACGTGTCAAGAGCAGGGCCAGCTGGAGATAACTGAATCATGGGGGCAGTTTCCCCATGCTGTTTTCGTGGCGGTGAGTAAGTCTCACGAGATCTGATGGTTTTATAAATGAGAGTTCCCCTGCACAAGCTCTCTCTTGCCTGTCACCATGTAAGACATGCCTTTGCTCTTCCTTTGCCTTCTGCCATGATTGTGAGGCCTCCCCAGCCATGTGCAACTGTGAGTCCATTAAATCTCTTTCCTTTATAAATTACCCAGTCTCGGGTACGTCTTTATGAGCAGTAGGAGAATAGACTAATACACCTATCAAACTGAGTTCCTCTTACCAAAAGTAAAGTCCTGGAGTGGTAGGATGCCTGGTTCAAGGTCACTGGTTGACAGAAGGGAAAGCAGGGCTCTAGCACCAAGCCCTTTCTCTCTAAAGCATGATTCCTTCTGTAGCACCTCTGCTCTGTGACAGTTTCTCCTGGTTTATCTTCCTACGGCCTTGGGGCCTCTGCTGGTGCCAAGTGTGGAGCTAAAGGCATGCCCCTTGCCGGGAGGGAGTGCCCTCTGTTCATAGCAGGTTGTGGCGATTGTTATTACATAGGCCTGGCAGGAATGTAGTCTACACATGCTTCTACCTGAACTGTGGGCTCGTGCCAGCCTTCCAGGTTGTTGTTTACGTGGCGTTCACTCTGAACATGCCTCAGGCAAACCCAGAGCTGTGGAGCCTCCTCAGTCCACTAAGCGGTATTGGAGAAGTGGGGTGGTGGGGGGTGGATTTCATGGTTGTGTCCTCCTCCCTAACTCTGAGTGGAGAGCTTGCTCCCATCTCATCTGCCCCTGGGGCCCCATCTATTTTCCTCCCGATCCCCAAAAAAGAATTTTTCTGAACTTTGATTTTTCTCCTAAGAAATGGTTTTCCAACCACACAGCTAAGCAGATACTTGAAACTACTGCTCTGTGTCAGGAAATTGGGCTGCCTTCCCTGGCATTAGCTTCTTTCATCTCCACCATCTCTTATTAGGCATCACACAGAAGGACTGGAGAGACAAGTTGCTTCTGGATGGAGAAACCACTGCGGTAGGGGCAGTCACTGCTCCCACTGAGAACTTTGCAGTCCACTGTCTCTCTGTCACCTCCCCAAGAGCACCAGAGAGGTGCCTGGAACAAGCCACAACTGCACACTTGTCAGAGAAGCATCCAGGTGAAGCGGGTCATACGCACATGAGCACATACCCAGTCACATCCTGCACGTACCACTGAGGCCAGATTTTGTTAAAGGGAACAACGGCTAAAAAAAGTCAAAAGTAAAGATTATAATGTTTTTTATTCATAAAAAGGGGAAGTGAGTAAGTCAGAAGAAGTCTTATTAAATCCTCTAGGGAGAGTTTGCATCACCTGTGGGGTGGGTACCAGCATAAGACATAACACACTGATGCCAAGTAGTGTCCTTGGCTTTGTAAAAGCAAAGGGACCTCCACTATCCAGAAATCTCATGCAGCCTTGCCTCTCCATTATTGCAATCAGCAAATTTGGAGAGACATCACCCCTGAGTTTTGAGATTTTAGCATTAAACTCTCTATAAGACTTGTGTTGGAATCCCTGCATGAGGTGATTTCTTGTTATAGTTTCTTGGACCTAAATTATTAAACATTAATACCGTGTCAGATTGTGTGAAAAATCACGCCCATAATTCCTCTTTCTAAATCCATTCCCTTGGCTACTCCCCTCTCAGGCTGATTCCAGGATGGGCCACATGACTTGCTTTGGCCAATGGGATAATAGCAAATAGGATGCCAGCTGAGGTATACGAAGTGCCCATGCATTCCCTCTTGATGCAGGGAACTCTTCCACCAAGCGTGAAGGGCCTAGGCTAGCCTCCTGGAGCAGGAGGGACCAGTGGAGAGAGGCCCCAGCCTTGTCAATACAGCATCCACACAGCTGGGCACCCCTCATTGTGAGTGAGGCCAGCCTAAACCATCCAGCCCCAGCCAAGCCAGACCAGACCAGACCAGACCAGAAGAGTCCAGACAACCCATGGATTCGTGAGAGAGAGAACTCTTTCATTCCTTTAATTTTGCGGGTGGCTTTTCTTTCTTCCCCCTACCCACCCCTTTTTTTTTTTTTTTGGCTGTTTCAGAGTTTCACTCTGTCACCCAGGCTGGAGCACAGTGTGACACCATCAGATGGAGCACCATCATGGCTCACTGCAGCTCTGAACTCCTCGGCTCAAGCAATCCTCTTGCCTCAGCCTCCTGAGTAGCTGGGACTACAGGCATGTGCCAACATGCCTGGCCAAGGTTCTCAAAAAATTTGTGTAGAGATGAGGTTGTTGTCCAGGCTAGCCTTGAAATCCTGGCCTCAGGCAATCCTCCTGCCTCGGCCTCCCAAAGTGCTGGGATTACAGACATGCGTCACCATGCCTGGCCTGGGGGTGGTTTTCTAAGCAGCAAAAGCTAATTGTTACAAATACCCCATAAAATCCTCCCTAAAATATGCTCTCTAGACAGCTGCCAGACTCTGAAGCCGTTAAGGATTTATGATTGCAGTAAGTGGCTTTCTCCACGTCTTTATTTTAAATGCTCACAAAGCCATTTTATTTCCAAACTTTTTTTTCATATGGGTCCCCCAAAGTCAGGCATAGAACTCGCCATGTGGTTAATTATTTCTATTGAGGCTGGCAATGAAGTGAAACTGCCTCCTAGGAAGAAGTGTGCATGTGAGCTCACTCCCCTGAAGCTTTCACAGCACATGGGCCCACATCAACGTCCCGGCAAAGACCCTCCTCTTGGGGATTTCTATTTGTTTAATGTCTTCAAAGAACAGAAAGGGAATTTCTGACAGGTACAAATCATTGAGGGCAGTGCTCCTTTCTGCTATAATAAAACAAGCCTGTTCTCAGTTGCTCGCCTACCAGGGGCCACTGCTCAGAGCAGAAAATCAATGTGAGCAGCTATCATCACAAATATAATGACAACGGCAGGAAAAAACAGCTCCTGGGAGCATTTATATGGTGCTTTGACAGCCACTGGCTGTGACATCAAATAACTCAAGGAGGAAACAAAACTATCCCGAGTGCAGTGGGCTGAGAGCTGGGTTTCAAGGATGCCGCTGGAGTTTTAAAGTAGTCCTTTCATAGTTTCAGGGCACTAGAGTTCTGTGGGCCGGTCACAGTGGTGGGGCAATTGAAGTGACGTGGGTCTTGACTTGGCCACTAGTAAACCTGCACCACTAATCCAAGATGACAGTGTCTAAGTAATCCAAGATTACTGAGGGCCTGCTTTAACCAGCTGCCCTGTCTATCTACTGATTTAACTCCTACAATAACCCTGTGAGGTAGGTGGAAACATCATCTTTTTATGGACAAGGAGACTGAGGCTCAGAGAGGTTAGGGTACTTGCCTAAGGTCATACAGCTCAAACTTGGCTGAGCTGGAATTAGATCTAAGATCTGTCTGCTCCCGCCATATCCTGTTCCATAGCTTGGTATTATTCTAGCAGTTTTGATTCTGGCCCAAGTTGCTCTGTCTTTAAGATACCCACTTACGTGGCCATAATTCAACATTATAAAGAAAAACAACTGAAAAAAAAAAATCACTGTGAAATCTTCTATTAAGATAGGATCACGACCAGTTAGAGAATTTCAAAGAACTGAGTCCTAACCCAGGTAACGATAAGCAGTACCTATGTAATTTTATTATGTGGGCTATTCTAAACAGTTCCAGAAATGGTATACTACTGTTAGACAAAAAATATATATATATAAATATATATATATATTTATTTGGAACTCTCTCTTTGCCCTGGATACTCCAAGTATCTACACAGAAAGGATTTAAAATGCAGCATCTCAAACACATACTTTCCACAGTTGAGCCGACTCACAGCATCATCACATGTGTTTTCATCATCACAAGTGAGGTCTGTCTTCTGTTGTGTATTTTGTAATTTATTCTACAGATGCCATTGTATCCTATATGTATTTCACCTAGGATTTTTAGAAATACTCCTTGTGGACAAATATTTAAATTCTTACTAAAAATTCTACCTTCAAAACTCTGAGATCTATCTCCTCCATGAAGGCCAGCTCCTGTGGCAATTTTAGCCTGTCTCCGACGAGGCTGCAAGCCCCGAGATACAGTGACTTGCACTACTTTGCTGTTGCATGAACCTCTCCTTCCTGGGTGATATGTTCTCTTTCTGTTTCCTGCACAACAGCACCCAATATAGGGATAAATACTTAGAAATTGCTCCAAGTTTCCTGTTGACGGCAATAGAAGTGGGTCTGTGGGATAAAAATCCCAGCACTTTTGGAGGCTGAGGTGGGATGACTGCTTGAGCCCAGGAGTTGGAGGCTTTGGTGAGCTCTGATCACACCGCTGCACTCCAGCCTGGGCAACAGGGCGAGACCCATGTCTTAAAAAATAAATAAATAAATAAAAATAAAGAAAACAGAAAGAAAAGGGGAATTCTCAGTTTATCTGATGCTGTATGGAATTCTGGAAAAGATGAATTCCAGAATGTGACTATCCTGGGACGCAATGATCACTCATTCATTCATTCTGCCAAATGCTACTAAGCACCTACAATGGGTATAGAGTTTTGCTACTCAAAGTGTGGTCAGAGGGCCAGCAGTCTCAGTTTCACCCAGGCTTCTGCCCTTTTCTTACACCTACTGCATCGAAAGTGCATTTTAACAAGCCGCTGGGGCTAGTCATGTATGAAAGTCTGAGAAGCACTGCTTTAGAGGTACCGTACAGAACACAACTTTATTTATAAAGCAGCAATCCCGATGTCCACTCTAATGATGGGGAAGATACCAGGAAGTACTTTGAAATAATACAGGATAGGAGCTTCTCCATGGCCCAGGCATGCTGTGAGCTCCTGATGTGGGGAGCTCAATGGTACTCTAGGTCTAGGAGGCTGGGGGTGCGGGTGGCTGAGGTAGCCACAGTAACTGCCGTGGAGCAAATTCTAGCCTCAAGATGGAAATAGAGGGGGTGTTCTTAATGCTCATAAATTCAGCAAACTGTACTCTGTAAAGGCTTTAGATGAAAAAGTTGTTTCTAGTGGTGGTCTTCAAACTTCAGTGTGCAAGAGAATCATCTGGTGACCCTGACTGAAAAAGGAAAGAAACAAAGATACAAACAACAACGGACTCCAGGTGTCACTTCTAGACCTTCTCATTCAGGAGATGGAAAGCAGTGGCCTTCAACCTGGGCTGAACACTGAAGTCATCCTTGGAGCTTTAAAAGACAACGATGCCCGGGACTCATCCCCAGAGATCCCAATTCACCTGGTTTGGGGAGAGGTCTAGGCATCGGGATTTTAAACAATTCTCCAGGTGAGTATAATGAGCAACCAAGGTGGAGAACCATTCCTCTCAAACAGAGGTGCTCAATGCAGCAGAGTGCCTGGGGGGCTTGTTCAAGCAGATTTCTGGTCCGATTCCAGAGTGTCTGACTCAGTAGGTGTGGAGTCAGGCTTGAAACATTTGCATTTCCACGTGATGCTAGTGGTGCTGGTTCTGGGGGCCACACTTTGAGGTATATAGGGAAAGGGTTGCGGCCCAAGATTGGCATTTGTAAACATGCAACTGAATGATTCTGATGCCAGGTGTCTGAGCTCTACTCTCAGAAACAATGTTCTGTGTGGGCTGGGCAAACAGGTGAAGCCACAAAAGCTGTGCAATGTCAGGCTGGCATCAAGCAGTCCTCTGTGCTTCTCTCATTCAATGGCACTGATCTTTTCCTCCCATTCCTATCTTCCAACCTAAGCACTCATTTCTAGATCCTTCTGCTGTCCTAAAGGGTGTGCGACTTTTTTCCCCAGAAAGGCAGAATTGTATAGTGGTCAAGAGGACAGATTCTGGACCCAGACTCCCTGGGGTGAGTCTCAGGTCTTAGCCCTCCAGGTTAAGTTGCTTAAGTTTTCCAGGCTTTCGCTTTCCCATCTGTAAAGTGCAGTATCTGCCTCAGAGAGCTGATTAAATGAAATAATATATGTGAAATGCCATGAACAGGGACTAGTGCATGGTAAGTACTATTTAAATGTTGGCTATTATCCCAAGTCCTTCCTCTTGGAAAGCAGATAACTCGACTTCTTTTGGGAAAGGTGAAGGTTTCATGAGCCCGCTGGCTGGAAGGGATATAGAGTTCTCTTTCTGTTACCGTAGCATTTGATGTATATCTCTACCATGGCACTATTTTTCTCTATTGTTTAATTTTCTCCCTTGATCCACAGATTGGTGAGATCTGTTCTGGGGACAAACTATGCCTTGCTCATTTTTGTTCCCAGCATAGTGCTGGACACAACATTTGCCCTTAATAAATGTTGGTTGAACAACTGATGATGTGGCAAAATAATATTTTTGTTTTGCTGTTTTGGAAGTTGCTTAGAATTCTCTATTAATGAGAAGAAATGAGTCTCTAATACACAACTTGTCTATCTGTTGAAAAATGGGGATAAAGGTTAGCATGTAAATGGTACAAGACAAGTCATCCTCTTCATACACTGCTCACTCCAAAGTCCACATCGTGAAGCCACAAGAAAAGCATGATGATGGGTGCATTTGTAAGACATTAAATATTCTTATAACAAACTGCCTGATTCCCCACTAAATCTGGCCAGATGCTTGCTAAATTGGTTTCCTCTTTTTCTTGGACACACATAGAACACATTTCCCAGCCTCCCTTGCACCAAGGTGGGACATGTGACCAGGTCTTCCCAACAGAATTTCAGTAGATCTGATGTGTGTCACCTCCAGGCCGAGGGCCTTACGAGTGTGTGTTCCTTCTCCAAGCTCCCTTTCTTTCCCTAGACACCAGCTGGACACAGAATATCCAGGGGATAACTCTCAGGCCCTAACAGTTGGTGGAACTCCAAAATGGGAGGAGGCTGGATCCCTGAATGATTGAGTGGAGCTGAGTTCTCCTACCCTGTCTCCCGTCCCAACTCAAGTGAGAAATGAATTTTTATTATTTTAACTCCCTGAATTTGGAAGGTATTACCTCACTTATCCTACTCCCAAAACACAGGAAACCAGAAGTCCCAACTTGGAGTTTTGAAATTTATTGGGGGAGGGGTTACTTTGAAGACCTGAGACATACCCGTTGGTGTGGATTCCCCAGGACCACTCCACTGCCAATATAAAACATAACACAGTCGCCTGGTCAAAGGAAGCAGCCGTATGCATCTCTTTCACTACATTGATTTTCAGGATGAATTTTTACAGTAAAAAATACAAGCAAGTTTATTGGATAATTTCTTCAGTTTTAGAAATAAAACTGAAATTTGAGGGGTGGGGAAGGCAGAAAGAACCCCAAAGATCCTAAAAAAATTCTCTCTTAAGATAATTGGTATAGTGGTTATGATTTGATTTAAAATTACAATCTTTCCAGAAAAATGTGGCTGCTGGTGCCTCCTTCGGGCTTCTGCGGAACAGAGCCTTTGTGAGGTTTGCCTCACAGAAGACCAGAAGCCACATGCTCTAAGCAGGGCTTTGCTTGGCTGCATGTCCAAGACATCATCCTCATTTATTCTTCCCACCAATTTTATATTACTGGGTGGTAAACTCACCATATTCTGGCTGCTCTTTGGTTTCAAAAGTCCGGTGGCCTGGGGCTGTATGGTCCCACCCCCTGGGGGGGTTGAGGAAGTTGCTGTCGTCTGAGGTACTGTCGTACTTGTAGTCCTGGTCCCCGCTGTTTGCCCTGGCCAAGGACAGGGACCTCTGCCACCAGGCCTGCCAGTCAGGGGATGGGACTGACCAGCTGGGCTTATTCTCCGGATGCTGATCTTTATCTGCTTCGGAGTCAGGACCGTCGACCACCTCTATGGTGACCTGAAGAATTCAGAATAGGCCAGGGTCAATGTGGAGTCAATAGCCTCCAAGCTACGTGACCCTTGGAAGAAAGTCTGAGAGGGCAGAGGGAAATGATGGATGTATCCCTTGTGAAGGAAAGCTGAGACCGCATAGTGATACAAATGGAAAACCTCCAGGGATGGTCCACATGAATTCCACGACTAGATGGAACATGGCCTCGGGTTGAGAGGGGAAAATTCATCACTGGAGTCCCTGATTTACTGATGACTAAAAACTTAATAGCTGGAAACAATGACTGTTGGATTGCTGTGGGTTAGGAATTTGAGTAGAGCTGAGCCTGGAGAGTTTGTCTCTCCTCCATGTGGTATTGAGAAGCCCTTCATTCAGGAAGTAAACACGTACTATATTTGTTCCTGAAGTGATACCAGAATAATCATATTATAATAAAATACAACATTTGTGAACACAAACTCTGTACCAGGCACTATCCTAAATACTCCACCTATAGTATTTAACTCTTGTAAAGACCTCCCATCCATGTTTGCGTGTGCCACATTTCCCACTGAGAGAGGTGGAGCCCATTTCTCCTCCCTGGAGATCTGTATTGGCCATGTGATTCACTCTGTCCAGCAGAATGGATAGGAGTGGAATGGTGACGGATCTTAGCAGAAGCCTTACAGCTTCCATTTTCATTCTCTTGGAATGTTCTAACCGCTATGCAAGGAAGCCTAGCCTAGACCACTACGTGTGTAGAGACTATGTAAAGAGAGAGGTTGCATGGAGAAGAACCAAGGTCTCTCAGCCCATGTCTAGCTCTGAGGGCTCAGTCATGTGAGTAGGGCCATCGTGGATCTTCCAGCCTCAACTGGGTCACTCCAGCCAACACCACATGGAGCAGAGACAAGCTCTCCCAGCTGAGTTCTAGTCAAATTCCTGACCAACAGCAATCCCGTGGTCATTGTCTCAAACTATTAAGTTTTGAGATGACTGCCAGATAACTTTTACAACCAGGGAAACCTGGTGCACAGAGACATCAACAACTTGCCTAAGGTCACAGGGCTAGTAAGTGGCAGACATGGGGAGTCTGGATCTAGAGCCCATGCTCTCCCTAACTTTGCCACACTGTCTCTCAAAAAGTAAGTGACAGAGCTACTGTCCCCTCATGAGACCAAAGAAACAACAAGACCACAGGTGCAGGTGGGGGTTGGTTGCTTCAGGGTGTATAGAGACATAAGTACAAGCTCCTCAAGACCAGGCTTTCCCAGCTACGACTTTCACTCACCCCATGGTTTATCCCTAGACTGCACACTCCTCAACCAACCCTTAGGGTCAGAGTAGATAGTCCTAGAGCCAAAGCTAGAACTTGTTCTCAGATTTACGAAAGTCTCATTCTGAAGTCTGTCACAGGGCTGGAAGAAAGAAGCTTCTTGGTTCCAAGAGACAATCAACGTAGAAAGACTTGTTTTAAAAACATAATAAAAGACGCATTGGGTTCCTTTAGCCATCACATAGCTCTTGCAACACCCCCTGGATGAGTTATGTGCAAATGAATCAGAAACATGCGCTCCAAGTAATCAACCCAAGATGTACTGGGCAGATGCATTTCCAGTTTTGCCCTAACCTGACATCTGAGAGAGTTGCTGAGATGCTCTGCCAAACTGCACCAGGGTGTGCCCCTCCCTGAGACAAACAGCCCCTTCCTTTTGTGTTAGGAATGGGGAGGTTTGAATTCTGCTCACTTCAAAGGATGTTGCCCAGCCAGTGGGCCGGGGCTGTGGTTTTGTGGAGTCCGGACACATGATCAAGAGGGTGACTTTCAACCCCAGAGTCTACTCAGGTTGCAGCAGGCCAAGTGCACCTTTCTCCTCTGTCATGGGACACCTAGAAGGGCACTGCTAGCTTTACCCCATGCCACCACCCTTACTCCAGTCTTGTAGGCACCCTTTGCATATTTGTAAATAATTGTGGAGCTTTTCAGTAATCCCAAAAGTAAAAAACAAAAAACAAACAAACAAACAAACAAAAAACAAAAGGGGGAAGAAAAACAAAGGAATACATCATACATCTTGTATCATTGCTATTTGCTGGAATGAATGGTCGTGGGAGAGTAATGGTAACAGGGACCCACACAGAAGCTTAGAAAGACAAGTGGAGAAGGAGCACACAGCTGGGTAGAGCCGAGCCAAGCTGGGCAGTGACAGGGCGATGCTGAGCCTTTGGAGACATAACCTTTCTTCTCTGCAGCCCCATCTCCCTCTGCCTGCAGACGGAACAACTGAGCTGCAACAATCGTCTGTAAGGCTATTAAGGGTCTTGGAGGGGAGAGGCTGCCAAGAGCCAGGCAAGCCTGCAATTATGGTAATGAAATCAGTCTCTGGGTAGGAGATAAGAGGGAATGTGCCCAACACTTTTGGTATTCCATTTGTATTCAGACTGGAGTCAAAGGGATTGCTTAAACAAAACGTGCCCTGCAATTTCTCCAAGCTAGGAATAAAAACAATTTCATGTTTCAAGCTATTACCGTCAATATGATTTTTTTTTTTCCTCCAAATTGCTGCTCAGATCCAAACAAAATAGATTTGTTGCCTGGCCAGGCGATGAGTAGCAAAATACAAATTTACTCCAAAAGCTATATCGATGACTAAATCTCAACACTTAGAGGTTTATTTTTCCCTTTAATTGCTAGCCACTGCCTCAACTGAATTAAAACAAAAACAAAACACAAAACAAACAAATCTTAGTATCCACCTTCCCTACAGTTAACAAAGTGAAAACCTTACGCTCATATCAAAATAAGAAATCTAATCTTGAGCCTGAGGTTTTATAGGCATCCAATTAAAAAGACTTAATGAGTGTGATCAATGACTTCTCCAATGGCAAGGGCTCGTTTTATGTTTCCTATTACTCTCATTCTATTTACACACTTTTTAGCATCAAAGAATCTGTTGATAAAGATGTCTTGAATAATGATCAGTGTGATGAGCTGTAGGTGCAGAGTGAGCACAAATTTCCAAACTGACAAAGACTCTAGATCTTACCATGCTTTCTCATCCTTAACACACATAATTGAAGTGTCTTAGTATATTTTTTTCTTCTGGACTTTTCCACACTCAAGTCATGATGACAAAAGAAAGGGAACTCTTTCAAAAGCCGCAAGTTCAATTTCTGGCACAATCTCCCCAGCTCCAAGAAAGAGAGTCCAAAAGAAGTGATAATTTGGATAATTCTGTCTTAGGAAATGAGGAAAAGTTCCAATGCACCTTGATCAGCTTTCCTTCTCTTGAAAATTAATACATTGACTAGAAGCAAACTCTTGATTCTTGCTTGGAAATGCACTTTCCACAGGGAAACCCACACCATTCTTAGTCTAGCTGATAATAAACCAACGCCACTGAGAATCCAGAGGCCATTCTCTTCAAACTCAGGAAAGCCTTCTTGCTTGTTGGTCCTCTAAGCCTTGTGAGCTGTGGAAAGTCGTGGGAATGGGCAGGTATTTTCCAGAGAGGAAAAGGATTTCCTCAGGAGCACAGAGCATCCAAGGACATGTCTCCAACAATGGTTTTAAATCCAGATCATTTTACCCCTTCTTTCTCGACAATTGCCATGGAAAGAACACAAAATGGACTAGGAAGATATCTAATTTCCTCTTTTCAGACCTGCTGACGTTTTAAGAACAAGTGTGGCAACCCCAGCTAACTGTGGTTACTGCTTTGAGACTTACAGCATGTCAGTCCAGGCATTACTGTCCCTTTTACACAACCTAGACCCAATTTTCAGGCACACAAACTGGCTTGGAGAATTCAACGTCCTCAGGTAAACAGCAAGGAAGGTATAGTGTTGGTCTCTGAACCAGTTCTTCTGATTCCCAATTATTTTTATATATGTTTCCTCAGTCATCTTCATCTCCAATATCATCACCAACCAGCATCTATCAGTTTTGGGAAGCTTATCCTATATTGGGCCCTGTGCTAAGTATTTCATATGGATGATCTCATTGAATCCTCACAGAAAATCACACTTATATGTAGTATTATACTACATAGTTACTCATAGGTAGTACTGTCATTCCAATTTTATAGACAAGGAAACTGAGGCACAGAGAGGTCCAGTAAACCTGCATGGGGCTACAGAGGTCAAGTCTGGCTGACTAAATGGTGGTGCCTGATCCCAAACACAAGTCAATCTGCCTCCATATATTGACAGCAGTACCCCATGAGAATCTGAGCTGAACAGGCTTGTCTCTATAGGGGCATGGGTCCATGTCCTGGGCAGAGAAATTTCTTGATTCTTATCCAGCCAGACCTGCCATTCCTCTAAAAGTATTTTAGAGAAAAAGGAGGAGGCCAAAGCAAAAGTAGAAGCACGTACAACTGTAACCCTGGCCAACTCATCTGATTGTATCTTGTGGCACTAAAGAGGCCTGGGGCCATGCAATATGTCTGTGCAAGGAAAAAAAGGCCTTTACATGACTATTTTTAAGTCCCTCTTGATGGGAGAAAAGAAATAAGTATATTGATTGAAATGAATACTAATCTCAACTTGATCCAGAAAAGAGAGTATTTGGCTGTGAATAGCTAGTGTAGTAATGAACCGATGCAGTAAGCCTAATAATGCATTTATTTCAGAGATTTTTGTCTCTGATAACTGACTATCAGCTGCAGACTGAAAACCCAGCCAAGGATACCAAAGTCTAACTTGTTCTGGGGGATTCACTTTCTTTCCTGAATGATTTTTGCTTTCAATAAAACCCAACCTCTTACATTGTTTGAAATTTCATATGGAGATTCCGTTTAGGAGTCTGAGGCCATTTATTTCTATTTTGTGCATTTTTTCCCCCTCCTCACTTCCACAGCTTGAAGCCACTCTTAAAATAGAATTGTCTGATTCACTCGGGACCGAGGCTGCCTGACTCCTGGGAGTTAAAATGCTCTACAGAAGCAGGTGTTGGGGCTTTTAGAAGGATTTCCTATCCTGAAAGTCAAGAGGCCCAGGGGGGACGTGGCCTCTTGCATGGGCTTAGCGATGTCACTTTGGAAAGGTGCAGGCTGTTTCCTTAGCCCTGGAGCGTGGGAAACACTTCCAGAGCCTGAGGGGGTGGGGCGGTGCGGAGGGTGGGTATCAAGTTCCCATTCAGCTCCCAGGCTCCAGCTAGGGAGAACCAGGTGGGGGCAAAGGCAGGTTGCCAGGGGAAGGGGCAGATGAGGCCAGAAGCCCTGGCAGCGGAAGCTGACCCACTGAAGGGCCCCTCACCTGACTTCACTCTGATACCCAGGGAGAGGGAATGCTTTGACGGGGCCCGCAGGGACCAGCAGGGCTGTCTGCTGGGCTGAATCGGCCCTGTGTCAAACCAGTGGATTTCAACAAAAGAACAGTGCTCTGAGAAAGGGGTGAGAGCTGCCAACACGGAAACCATCACCTCCTTGTAGAAAGCACCTCATGTTTTAAAGGACCACCAGGGAACTGGTTTACACAAGTGCAGTGGTGCATGAGGCAGCAGTGGCTAGTGCTGTGTGGTGTGTGGGTGTGTGTGTGTGCATGCACGCACAATTACATGCTGACAGAAGACTGGGGCTCCCAGGGGTAGCAGTTGTTTTATTCTTTCTTTGAACATCTTTCTGAGTGACCAATACTAACCTTTTGTGGTCTTCCAGAAACAGAAGGCCAGAAATGCAGCACAATTTTATTTTCTTTAGGGCCAAAACATCATCAGATCAATAAAATGCTGGCCACCCTCCCCCCCCTCCCCATATCACCAACAGAAAATTTACAGATAGGGATTGTATAGAGCAGAAATAGAATAACTCGACTGGGCAGTAGGCAGTGATTTCTGTGCATGGGTTGTCGACAGTGACCTCCACAACATTTTTTACTCTGTACCATCAACAGAGCCTGTCTGACTTCTTCCCACCTGTTGAGATCCACCCCCTTGGGACACAGTGCTTTTCCTCCTCTGTCTTCATGATCCCTCCAGCACTGTTTTATGTGGTAGCTGGGATCTTCACAGCGATCTAATTCATTGGAGGGAACAGGGCTTACATTTTTCAATTTCCTATAACCTAATGCAGCATTTTATATACAGTGGGGGTTGGTATTCTAATGAAGTGTTCTCAGTAAGATTTGCCTGCCCCCATGACATTGGTGTTAAGAGCAAAACAACTCAGGTCCACGAAACCTGATCTAAAACCATATCACGCAGAGGGTGTTAGTCTGTGGAGAGAGAAGCAGTTAATGAAGGATCAATTGGTCTGAGTCCAGCTTCAGGAACTTTCTGCTATGTAAGCAAACTGGCATTTGGTCCAGAGAGGAAAAAGTATGGAAAAGGTGCCCCTATACAAATAGAAAGAATTGGAAGCAAAGCTTACAAGTATGGGCTGGCTATGGTGGCTCATACTTGCAATCCCAGGACTGTGGCAGGCCGAGGCAGGAGGATCGCTTGAGCCCAGGAGTTTGAGCCCAGCCTGGGCAATATGGCAAAACCCTGTTTCTACAAAAAAATTTAAAAATGAGCTGGAAGTAGGGGCACACACTTGAAGTTCCAGCTACTCAGGAGGTTGAGGTGGGAGGATCGCTTGAGCCTGGGTGGTAGGGGCTGCAGTAAGCTATGATCCTGCCGTTGTATTCTAGCCTGGGTGACTGAGTGAGGCCATCTTGAAAAAAAGTATGGAAGCAGTCATAGGAGGATAGGGGCTGGGTTGCTCGGGGGATGAGCCTGTCTCAACCATCATAGGGACCATCTTTGGGAGGAAACAGAAAAAGGTACAAACAACATTCAAAATTAGGAGTTTGTCTCTGAATGTGGGTTGAGAGTCTGAGAGCCTGGATCTGAACCCTACAACTACTATTTACTGCCATGTGACTTTGGGTAAACCAAACAGTAACTTCCTGAGTATCTGGTGCATTACTGATAGTATTAGAAAAACGACACGGGCTTTGTCTCCTTCATGAGGGTGTCGGGAGGGTCAAATCAGATCAAGATTTGCTTTGTAAAGTATACTGAGCTATTTCAGTGTAGATGAAAGTTATTATTTTTAACCCCAGTCACCCTTTCCTCAACCTTCCATTTCCTACTGCTTCATCAGATCCCATCTTAGTGGAAGATAGCCATCTCTCCCCTAGGAACTCCTATTCTCAATTTCCTTCCTCTTATTGTTTTGTAAGTCATGTATACTTTAGAGTAACGGAAGCTTGTCTCTGTGAAGGAATTTCTGGTGTCCAAGGCAAGTTTAGAGGGGCATTAAGAGAAAGAGCTTTCCTGAGTTCTTTGAAATGTTTGAAATCATTTGCCCAATCTGTTCGCAGGTCAGATTGGCTTTTTCCTAAAACTGCCACATTTCATCAATTTTGTTTTGTTTTGTTTTTACATTTCAGACTATTTTGTTTTGTTTTGCTTTTATATTTCACTGTCTCTTAAATTAGTATGTATTTTGTAATCCTTGGTGTGTTGTACTTTAATTGGTAGTGTTTTCTTCTTTTGAGTGGTTCACAAAATAATGGTGCATCTCACAATCACGGGTGTTGCTTAATGAAATGCAGCACTGTTCTTATGGAGATAACATGATCTTAAGCAGGAATCATTCAGGGTTTAAGAAGAAAAGTGAGGTAAGGCAGCAGTTTCCACTGGAATAATCAGAAAACAGAAGATGGACTGTTTTGTTATCTTCTGCCTTCCATGTGCCAAGAGTTACCTGGATATTTGGATTCTGCCCATTGATATCAGCTTTGGAAAGATCTGGAAAGTTTGGTAGATCAAGGAGAAAGGATCTGGGGCCATCTCTTTGCAATGAAGGGTGCCCCATCTCTTGTCGGAATCGCGGTCTGGGGAAGGGTTGGTGTGCAGCCTGGTGGTCCAGACGCTCCCTTGGTTCTTCTTTGGAGAGAGAAAAGCTGGTTTCTGATGTGGAGTCACTTCCCACGTTGAGGTTATTCTAAAACAAACAAACAAACAAGCAAACAAACACCTATTAAAGAGACACATGATTTAAAAATGTCACCCTTAACAGTCCATTATATTCAGGAGCAAGGACAATTCCAGCAGCTGAAATTAAGCCAGTAGGACATTCCAAACTCGTTTTGCAACCCCATGGTTTAGTTTCTTCATGTCTTAAAAGCCAGATCATCAGAAAACTTCTTCTAGCCTGCTACTTGGGAATTTTCTGAGGGTTAATGAGTTATGGGCTATTTATTAAGCTTCAAAGTACTTTAAAAATGAAAACACTATTTTGAAGGAGAATAGGTGCTCATTTAAAGCTGGAACCAAATTATGTTTCTCTTCTCACAGCTTCAACTGATTAACCACCTTGGCTTTAGTTATAGTTCTAGTGTCCAGAGTTGCTTTCTTTTGTGTAGGGAATGGAGCGAAAGATCTGACCAAGCTGGATAAAGTTCTCGGGCCATATTATTGATTACATACATTCATCCATTTGTCTGTCCATTTGTCCATCAACCCATCCATCCATCCATTCACATATACATCTATCCACCCATCCATCCATCCATCCATCCATCCATCCTTCCACCCACACACCCATCCATCCAATCAACAAATGCCAACCATGCTAGGCTTAGGAGATACAGCAATAAACAGGATAGACATGAGACCTATTATTTTGAAATGTACAACTAGGTGAGGGAAATAAACAATAAGTACATAGATAAATAAATAAGATCAGATCACAGAATGGTGACTGCCAAGAAGAAAAGAAAGAAGATGATGGAGGGTGGCTGGGGAAAACCTTAGATGGGTGGTCAGGGACAACCCCTCAGAGAAGGTGACACTTGAGGCAAGATGTGAACAAGAGAAGGTGGCACCCTGCAATAATCTGGGGGAAGGACATTTTAGCAAAGGGAACAGCAAAGGGAACACTCAAGTCCAGGATGGGAATGAGTTTGGCTGGTTTGAGAAACAGAATGGCCAGCAAAGCTGTTGTAGAGGGAAGGAGGGAAGAACCATAGGTGATGAGGATGAAGAGACAGGGATAGTCAAAGAAAAAGTCATGAAAAGGCATTCTGAAATCTAATGATTTTATACTGAAAAGTGCAAGCCCATTGTTTTTCCCAGGTGTGAAAAATGTCTCCATTTCTTTATCGCTATGGGGAAATTTCTCTAGTGATTGAAGAGTATAGAAGTCGCTGGACTCCTTTTCCAAACCAGCCTTTCTTTTTCTCCCCTCTCCTCTCACAGAAGATTTACTCCAGCCTTCAGGGATAGCATTTTCATGTTTACTGGTGGAGAGAGACAAGGAGATAGAATTTCACCAAGCTTTGGGTCAGTGGTTAATGTTCTTGTTATTCTTGGGCATGTTTTGGGGTTTGGGAGTGTATGTTTCAGCACACTGTCTCCACATGCCCTCTCTGCCCCCCATCACAGTGCCTCTGACCCAGCCAAAAGGTTGCATCTGGTATAAAAACACTCATGACTCTGAGCACCCAAGGTCAAGAGCACTGAGGCTGAAACAGACTAGCAGATACATATCTTCTTGGAGAACTAACCTTAGGGAAGGGATTATTATTTTTACTTTTATTTATGTGTCATTTTTTAGAGACAGGGTCTTGCTCTGTTGTCCAGGCTGGAGTGCAGTGGCACAGTCGAGCTCACTGCACCCTCAGACTCCTGGGCTCAAGCAATCCTCCCGCCTCAGCCTCACGAGTAGCTGGGATTACAGGCACGTTCCACCATGCCCAGCTGTGAATAGATTTTTATATATCTGTTTAAATAGGAATGGGGCTCAGGAACAAACTCACTGGTGCAGAGACCACCTCTGAATGTTCGAAGAGGCCAAGGGGAGGATAGAGATAGAGACCTCATCTATCACCTCTTTAAAACATGCAGTGATAGGGGAAAGCTGGCCACTCTGCAGCATGTTTTTGCTCACCTTTCCACAGCTCAGAAGATGTGGGCGGAGGCAGTGTCTTTGTTCACCTTTCCAGTCACCTCTCTGCCATGGTTTTCGTCTCCTGGCACATCCCGATAGAGGGAGTTGCCCTGACATTTTGAGACATTACTCAATGCAACAGAGCCAAGTGTATTGTTGTTTGAGCCTAGCACAGAGAGAGAGAAAGAGAGAGAAAGAAGAGAAGAGAGAAAGAGAAGAGAAGAGAGAAAGAGAAGGAGAGAGAAGAGGAGAGAAACGAAGGGAAGAGAAGAAAAGAGAAGAGAAGAGAGGAGAGAGAGCATGCTATCTATTCTTAACATAAAAAAAGGGGGGGACGTCTCTATGACATCCCAAAGGGGAGATAGCTGAATGTATTTGTTCCCTTGCTTTTTTCCCTTAATCTCCAACCCTAAAACTTCTCCAGCAACATTAGGGGGGACAGTTAGATTGTCACAGATAATTCCTTGTGTAGGATTTAGGATTACAAATCTTGGAAGGGGCCCAGAATTTGCTTCCCAATTGCTTTAGTACTTCTTGTAAATCAAACCCTAACTTCATTGCCACAATGGAGGTATACTGCTTAATTAGGTTAAAAATGGGGCTCTCTTTCCTTTCCCCTGTGATGTAGTACTCTTTCTACTGTGAACACTTACATTTTAGAAGAAGTAGAAAATATGTTTTTGCTACTCTTTAACATTTTCCCTAGATGTCTGAAAAAACAGGGACTAAGTTTGATTGATTGATTGATGTGACTCTTGAATTTTTCCTGGTAGGAAATCCACCACCACAGAGCGCTTCTGGCTTAGCCCCAGACCAAGCAAACCCCTTAAACTCTCTAGGACTCAAGGACCTTGCATGTAAAGCAGATTAGATAATAAGAAGAGCCCCGTACCCTCCCCGCAGGATTAGTCAAGACACTTGGGTTAGGTTGTGCCTACACATGGAAAGAGAAGCGTCGCATTAGGGCCACTGGCTGGCCAGTTCTGGCCACAAATACTTCTGCTGGGAATAGTCAGACAACTGGGGCTGAAATATGTTTTGGCTTCAGTTATGCACACAATTGTGGCATTTCTCTATCTCTCCGAACTTCCCTGCCCCCCAGACACAGGCTTGGTGTTTGTAAAGTATTTGGAAGATGCTAAGTAATAAAGAAATGCTAATCACAATCTCTGAACATCTGAGTTACTCTTGCACCTCTTCCAAAACATATTTAACTAGAAACCTTGCCCCCTTGCAACGGCATGCCCCCAAGCTGTTAAGAGACTGGAAATCTTAGGATAAGGGAAGTGTGGCTAAGGATGGCCCATATAGAATGAAACCCTGTTTTATTCAATCAATAACAAGATTTAAGAGTAGCCATTATTTTAGTCATCTAGACTTTAAATCTAGAGTAGGAGGCAACAGACAGAATATCCTAGAGTCATACAGAAGAAAATCTTTCTTCATCTCTTCTCAAAGGGATATACTGCACATCCTCCTTGCAGAGCCCCCGTTGAAGGTCCTGGTTGAGGACATCAGTCCAGCTATCACCAAGTTCACTCACTGAGTATTCCACTTGAATTATTCCAGCAGAGTAAAGATTTTCAACAGTGGTGGATCTCAAGGTTAAAAGTAAAATATTTTGTGTTTTATTCAGTCAAGCAAACATTCTTCTCTGAAAATGATATCTTAGGAAAGTCTGGGAATTTAAGGAAAGAAACATGACCATTCTTTCCGAAATGCCGTTGAATTCATTCCGCCCCAGTTAAAGTGATACAAGGGGGTCTGCTCAGTTTGGGAAAATATTGCTTTACCCACAATGTGTCTTTGAGTTGAACATCAATCTATGAGTTAACACTGACAATGAGTTAGCATTGAGTTAACTATCTATGAGTTAACATTCACAATGCTGCAGTACCAGCCGCAATGTTTCCTCTTGTGACTATAATTTCAGAGCTGTGACTAGCAAGGAGAAGGAAAACAGAAGAAATGCAGCTACTGAACGGCTTATGCACATGAACCGTTCAATTGCTGAGGCAGGTGATCTTCACTGGCCAAATTATTTAGCTACTGCTTGGTGCTCCTCTCCTTCTATTATTTTAGAACTTATCTAAAACAGGAATAGTAATAAAAATATCCTGTTCTTGCAGCCTAGTATTTTGCCTTATATGGCAATACTGTGGCAGACATTGCAATTGCCTGCCCAATGTCTAGTCCCCTCTTTTTCTTACTTGGTGTTTGTTTCAGGTGGCTGTGGACCTGGCAAAAACTACATTTCCCAGCATGCACTGCATCTGGATGTGACCATATGACACAATTCTGCCCCAAGAGGAGTAAGTGGAAGGTTCTGGACAGAACTGCTGAAAAGGAGTTTTCAGATTCGGTTTTGCCATTTGCCTCTTTTCCACTTTGTCCTGCCTGAAATGAGGAAACAGGGCTTGATGTAAAATGAGATAGCTGGCAGGCCTGAGGATGGAGGTTGTAGTCTAAGTGTGGCTGACTGGAAAGATGGTGGGCTTAGGTCCCTGATAGCATTATGGAGCTATCGCACTGGTCCTGGAATGGTGACCTCCATATGTCTTTTACTGTTATCATTAATCTTAATGTTAACATTGACAATGCTGCAGTACCAGTAGCATTGTGCCCTCTTGGGATTTTAATTTTTGAGTTATGATGACCAAGAAAATTATAAAGGTTTTGCCACTGAAAGTAATAGCAAAAACCAGCATTACTTTTGCACCAACCAAATACTATCATGATTGCAAGAGGTTTTTCCTCACCAAAAGGAACCAGCACTCCTTGGACAAATGGGTTGAGCACAGAGCTTGGGCAGGGAAGGCACAGATTAATTTGGGATACTTTCCTGCAACAAGAAGCAAGAAAGCTTTCAAAGACTAACAGGGTACTCTTGAAAGAACACAGGAGCCAGCTTGACAGGTCCCCGTTGTTCACAGATCAGAGAATTTGAACCAAAAAAAGAGATTGTACTTGACTAATGTACACTGAATCTATCAAAATTCATGAGGGTACTCATGAAGGAGAGAAATCCAGAAAACTTACTGTCACCATTTGAGGTTGGTATTATAAAACTCCTTACTTTGCAAATTGGTATTAAAAAGAAAGAAAGGTTTTCAGAGGAAGCAATGTTTGAACTGAAATAAAAAGGGCTTGTTAAACGTGCAGTAGATGCATCAGGTTAAGAGAACAGGGATCTGGGGAGGGGTCCAGGAGCTTTGCAATCCTGGTGAAGGAGTCTCTGAGGTCTGACAGAGCTGTGGTTTATAGATCCAAAGGGTTTCAGAGCTGAGATGCAGTGCGAGTAACGATCAGAGACACCTGCTGCTTTCAGATGAACTAACGGAGTTAAATATTTTACACATCGGGCCCAACACACGGTCTCAGCCCACCAGCCTTTGGTCTGACAGCTCTCTATCATACTGTGCTGCGACTTGTCCAGGAGCTTTGCAATCCTGGTGAAGGAGTCTCTGAGGTCTGACAGAGCTGTGGTTTATAGATCCAAAGGGTTTCAGAGCTGAGATGCAGTGC
>NW_012116099.1:4415157-4433534 GCF_000951035.1 Colobus angolensis palliatus | reverse complement strand
GTTTATAGATCCAAAGGGTTTCAGAGCTGAGATGCAGTGCGAGTAACGATCAGAGACACCTGCTGCTTTCAGATGAACTAACGGAGTTAAATATTATACACATCGGGCCCAACACACGGTCTCAGCCCACCAGCCTTTGGTCTGACAGCTCTCTATCATACTGTGCTGCGACTTGTCCACCAGGCTGCTACTTCCCTGGTGGCATCCTCTGGGGCACTTGGAGGTTTGCTGAAGCTATATGGTGCTGGGATCTCATCCCTCCTTCCTCATTCTCATCAGCTGGCCCTGGATGCCCGTGGGAAAGCTGTGCTGAGGTGAACTGAGAAGAGAAAACCTCTCATCTTTAGGCGGGGTGCAGTTTTTCTCAGATGACAAATCCACACGTTTCAATCACTTGTGTCCTTTATACTAAGTACATCCTGGTCCAACACCAGGAATGTCCAATCACTGCCTCCAGCCACTGCATAGCTGGCGCTGCCCATCGTGGCTGTGTTTGTGACCAAGGTGGATGGCCATAGCCACATCTAGGGTCAGAGTGGTCAGAATGGCCAGAGTCTCCCAGCTGGTCATTTGACACAGGCAGATGAATACAAAAGAGAGGGAGTGAGGGTTTTTGGACATCCAAGCCACGGGGCAAATTAGGATAAGCACTACAATAGGGGAAAGATAAAGCTATGGAAATGGGCGATGCATCCTCTTTTGGAAAAAATGTGCTAAGCATCATTGTCCCAGTCTGCAAATAGCCACCTGCCCTATTCTGCAAACACCAACCAAGGACTGGAATCTGAAGAAGAGGGTTGATTTCACCACTTTTAGAACCTCCAGAAGAGGCACAAATCAGTGACAAATTGTGGCTGTCTAGGAAAGTTTAGTACTTTTTCTCTTTAAGGCAAAAACTGGCAACTGTTTCCCAGATTAAGACAACCAGGTAGACTTCTTGGAGGCAGACTGGCTAGCAAATTTCTGAAAAGCAAAGAACAGGCCCTATCTTCAGTCTCCAAACTCCCTCCTCCCTCCCCCAATTTCACAAGCTCAGGGGGCAACCAATAGGTACTAGTTGATGATAATGATGGCTAAAGTTATCATTGGGTAACAGGGCCTAGTTAGATTTTGTTTTAATTAGGCTGAGGCTACAAGCCTCATTACCCCTAATGTAGCTTTTATGTGGGATTCTAAAGAAAAAAACCCTGGGAATCGTCTACTGAAGATATTAAAGAAGATATTACAATGCATTTGGTCTCATAGACTTTGAACAACAAACAGCAGAGATTGTAATTAATGTCACTACAGCCTCTCTCCTTAAAACAAACTAACAATATAGCTAATTAGCAATATGTCCTCATTTGGAGCTGGACATCTGCATATTATTATCAACAATGCTTGTTTCCTTTTTCCAGATGAAAGGAAGCCATACTGCACCCAGACACATGGCTGTGCACCTTCCACATTCAAACACTCATTTTCTTCTACCCACGGTAAACACACTCAGGGCTTTATCTGTGTCGAGCATCAATTTTGTCTGGAACACTCCCACATGTCTAAAAATAAGTTTAAGAATGCCACTAGTGGTATTTCAAAGGGAAGAGCAAAAGTTTTACTGTTTGAAGAGATAAAAGAAGAAAATGGCACACTGATTATCTTTAATACGATTGAGGAGCAAGCACTCCTAAGATGAGAAAACCAGGAGAATGAATAAAGTGAGTTTTAGACCATAAAATCAGCTTTCTAGAAGGGGCACACTTTTTCTTAGTGCTCAGGAAGATGGATGGAGACCACGATCCTAGGAGTGGAAGCAGGGGGTGGTGGGGGCTTGTTGGGGCTTGTTCTGAGAAGGGTTGGAAAGAGGCAGCTAGGATACACTGGAGAGAAACTGCACCATGAAGACACAGACAACAAGGGTGACCAGCTGCTGCTCTCATGAAGCCTGTGTGTGATGGCAATCATTCCCCTTCAGGCACCAGGAACAGAGCAAATGTCAATGGCCGTATTTTATAGCAAGCATGACAATGCAATGCCCCTTTAGGAACTATTCCTGGCAGAGGGGAAATGGCCATACACATGCTTCAATCTTTGCTGGAGACTCTGACGACTAGTGCACAGGCACATCATGGCTCAAGAATTCAGGAGGGTCTCAGTCCTGGTTTGGGAATGGAGCCTGCTGTCGAGGTCTGACTAATAGCTGAGGAATCCCTAGTTATGGTGGCAGAATGTGTCATAACGATGTTTATTTTAGAGCTTGGCAGTGACCTCGTTTATTATCTCAGGCTTTAGAAGAAATGAAGAATGGGCAATTCTTTGCATTTGGGCAGGGAGCTGGCTTTGCGGTGGAGAGGCCACCCATCCCTGTGCATCTCTCCTCATTGAAGCTTCTTGGGGCCGGCTGACAAAATGGAGATCAACACTTCACTGGTTTGTCTTGAATACTTCTGTAAACTGCTTTGATCTTGAAAATGTGCAGATTATTGGTGAATTTTTTTCAAGTTGTGCTTTCTCCATTGCTGGCAAAGAAAACAGAGTGGTAGCTTTTCCAGGACCAATTTCTTTTATGTTCTGTTAGGCTAAAGAATGAACTGAAATGAAGGAGAAATTATTCTTTCAAGTCTAAGAAAACATGTAAGAAGCAGAGTACAAGAGTGGAAAGTGAGTTTGGCCGGAAAAAAAAAAAGAAAGAAAGAAAGAAAAAGAAAAACAAACCCTTCCCACATCGCCCAAAACATCCCTGCAAATGTAGGGAGATGGAGAAATCATATTTTCCAGAACCACTTTAATAAAGCTCTTGCGGTGTGAGGCCAGCCATCCTCAGCATCCAGTTAAGGGCCGGGCTTTCTATTAGTCTTCCAGGCTACAGCTAACCAGCTGAGGGCTATAAAGGCCAGGCCACCAGTGGCCACCAGGGGGCTTCCGTCCCTGCTCTTCAGCCCTGTTAGAGCTCAGCCACCCCTTTAAGTCAAATTTTGAGCAAATATTTAGTGAGTTTGGATTACCAGTGATTTTCCAAGTTGTGCTTTCTCCATTACTGGCAAAGAAGAGAGAGTGGTAACTGTCTAGGATTCGTTTTCCAGGACCCAATTTGAAGAGGCACCGGATCATTAGTGCACCTAAAAGGCCCAAGTATCTAAGTCCTCCTGCAACCAAAGGGCAAGGGTGTTGAACAGGACACCAGAAGGCAAACACCTCCTGCAGTGATTCTGTGTCTTCCCCACATGGAATGAGGTGATCCAAGGTTGGAGTTCTGTTGGTGAGAGGGAGAACCTAGAAGTTAAGCCAAAGAACATGGATGGCAGAGTTCAGAAGCTGAGGTCTGGGGTAGGGGTGGCCTGGGGACCCTTGCCAAGTTATTATCCTAGTTAAGGAGATGGATTCTTCTCAACACTAAAGTTAAGAACCCTCGTTGAAACCTATTGCTAATCTCTCTGCTCCAAGTACTTCTAAAATGGGTTTCAAAGGTCATTGGACCTTAACCTTGGAATCCTGAAAAGGGCTCAGTGTACTGTGGAAAAGACCAGGGATGGGAGTTTCAAGGTCCGGGTCTGGGTCCCAGCATTGCCTCTTCCTGTTTTGTGAGCTTTGGTAAGTTATTGCACCTTTGCACTTACGGTAGACTGGTTGGCAAAAATGTCCACGAATTCTTCCTTTCTCTAAAGATCCACGCCTCGGGTAGTTGCTTCCACACTCTTTGAGCTTCTTCTTTTTTTTTGAGACAGAGTTTTGCTCTTGTTGCCCAGGCTGGAGTGCAATGGCATGATCTCAGCTCATTGCAACCTCTGCCTTCTGGGTTCAAGCAATTCTCCTGCCTCAGCCCCCAGAGTCGCTGGGATTACAGGTGCACGCCACCATACCGGCTAATTTTTTGTATTTTTAGTAGAGATGGGGTTTCACTATGTTGGCCAGGCTGGTCTTGAACTCCTGACCTCAGGTGATCCACCCACCTCAGCCTCCCAAAATGCTGGGATTACAGGTATGAGCCACTGTGCCCGGCCTTCTTTGAGCTTCTTACTGCGGCCAAAGGGACAACAGTTAACAGAGACTTGAAAAGCACTTGTGCCTCAGGATTGCCTATTCTTTTTGCTCTTTGGAATGCGTAGAACATTCAGTGAAGAAGGCCAAGCTAGCCTGTTGAATGGTGAGAGATGTGTGCAGCAGAGATAATTTATCCCAGATTCACCAGTCTGCCCAATGGCCAGTCACTCAGATGGAGACCACCCTAGACCATCCAGTCCTGGCTGAGCCTACCCAGGCTATGAGAGCTACCCTGCTGACCCGGAGACTCATGAGAAATAATAAATCCTTGTGGGTTTAAGCTAGTGAACCCAGTGTGGTTTGTTACACAGTAAAAGTTGACTGATATAGGACCTTGATTTATTTCTTCTGTAAAATGACCATGGTGAGGTAGAATGAGAGTTACAGAAAGGCTCTCACTCTATTCAGCTCTGACCTCCTTGGAATGGAATCCTAAAGAGACACTTGTTCTGGAGAAATTATTTCACACTAATTTCAGAGAAAAACTCCACTTTATTCCAAATGCGGAAAACATCAAATTGAGGGTGGGGAGATTAAATAAAAATCCAGTGGTTCACAAATGCATGAAACGTAGATTCTATCTACAATGACTAGAACATCTTCTCCTTTCTCTCTATCCTTCTACCTGTTAGCTCAAAGCTGGGTAAAACCTGTTAGAAAATTCCAAAGTCCTGCCAACTACTTTCTTCACCGACAGGTGCTCTTTTGGTAATAGCTGCATTGCCAGTTTTTCAAAGACTCGAAGCTGAGACTTAACAGTTCTCCTCTGTGCTTTCATGATGCACCTGTACAGCTCTGTGTGCTACTAGAAACTAGTAATGCCCACTTATTAACAGGACCTCCCCGACACTGTGAAACAATTATAGAGCTGTCATAGGCCACGTACGGCCAGAAGTGAAGAGAAAGCTCCTGCCACCGGCACCTGTTCTCTTTCCCACCTGCCTGTACAGATTGTTCCTGTTTGGACTGCTGTTCTGTTCTTCTCTAGGGAAATGGTGTGATTCCTGCTTGGAAAACTGGCAGCTGATGCAATTGTGGGCTCCTGACTTAGCTTAGCTAACCTTTCTCTGTAGGAAGCTGGGCTGTTAGCTCTATTCATGGATTCATTCAACAAACACTTCATCGATATTTATTATGTACCAGGTACTGTGTGACGGTGAGACAGTGCCAATAGCACATGGCTGGTTAAGACAACTTTCCCAGAACTTGGAAGTGAAGCAAAAAGATGACTGCAAGTTCATCACTTCGTACTGGGGCACAGGCCTGCCCCAAAGCATTTAATTCTGTAGGAGCATGTATCTTCACCTGGCTTATTATTTACTATTGATTAGGGCCCAGACTAAAAGTTACATGCTGGCTTGTAGATTTTCATTCTGTAGATACAGAAATGCTTTTGTCTAGTAGAAACAATAACTCAATGCTAACTGTTTTGTGGCTCTACAAGACATTAATCAGTCTTAAATTTATGTTTACACATTTACTTCATCATCATTTTCCCCACTAACTTTATAAATATCTGTTTCTCAAATGCTCTGACATGGCATATAGCATCTCCCTTGTTCTTTCATTCATTTAGTTAAGTAGTTGACATGTTCTTGTTCTTTATTTGTATGAGATTCACATTTTTAATATTATGAAAATTTTATTTGAACAGGTTTTTGTCTTCTAATTTAGATTTACAGAAGGGAAGTTAAGAAATGCTTATATCCATGTAAAATGCAAAGTAGAAACTGAGAAATTCTGAAGGAGTGAAAGTTTTCAATGTAAGGAAGTAAAATTATCCAGATTCCTTTCTTTCTTTTTTTTTTTTTTTGAGATGGAGTCTCACTCTGTCGCCCAGGCTGGAGTGCAGTGGCATGATCTCGGCTCACTATAACCTCTGACCCCCAGGTTCAAGCAATTCTCCTGCCTCAGCCTCCCAAGTAGCTGGGACTACAGGCGCATACCATTATGCCTGGCTAATTTTTGTATTTTTAGTAGAGATGGGGTTTCACCATGTTGGCCAGGCTGGTCTTGAACTCCTGACCTCAGGTGATCCACCTGCCTCGGCCTCCCAAAGTGTTGGGATTACAGGCGTGAGTCACTGCGCCCAGCCCAGATTCCTAATTATGATACCACAGCTCACCATCTATAAGGTCTTTAACATTACCATGTAATGCTCTCTCACTTTCTCTAAGAGACTCCTATCTGGATGTTGGTCTAATGCATTGACAAGCCAGAACCAGTATGGAGAACCATGGCTTGTGAGCAGCACTTCCCTTGCATTTCTCCTCCTATGAGGGTCCTTATGGGGAGAACAGAAGGCCATGCACCAGAAGGCACCCAAACTCCTGTCGACCATTTCATTTTCCCCCCATACAATTCCCTACTCTGATCCTAGAGAAACAAAGCTCCTCCCAGTGTTGTTCTCACCAGTGAGAATTCTACCATGAGAACCTCAGTTAACTGAGATTTGAGAAAAGAGAATCACAAGTTCTCAGAGGCTTTCTTTTGGGATGTTGTCATGAAGGAGGAGATATTCAACACAGAATACGTTTGCTATTCTCCTCAGTATAAACATCATAATATTAGGATGTATCAGTTTGAGTCTGAGCAGGGGATGAATGGCACCCTCCAAGTGGATAACTAAGGAGAGCTTAATAAAGGGACAATTTAACATATCTGGACAAAGTGACCAGAAACCATCAAGAATGCTCTAGTATTCAGGGTCAGTAAAGCCAGGGAGAGCTCACATCTCCAGGCCTGAAGATGCAAGGACAGGGAGAGGCTACTGTTAACTAAAGGGAAAGGGAGAGTTGTGGGGTTGGAGGTAAGGTGGGCGTTCATTTCCTGCCATGCCTAGCACTGGCCAAACCCAATCAGAAGCCAGACAGCAAGGGAGCCTGTTGATGTAATACACTCAGATCATATGCCCAAGAAATAAATAGGGTGGAGAAAGGTGGAAAGTGGATTGAGAGAGGTAAATAGAACATCTGGGGGACACAGACATGCTTGGGAGAAATAACAGCTATAATATCACCTATTCCAGGCACCATACATTAAATCTGGTCTCATGACATCCACGTGAGGTAGACATGAGTTCCCCTGTTCCACAGATGAGGAAATTAAGGCTGAGAGGCCCCTAGATAGTAAGTAGGCTACAAAATCCTTGCTCCTTTCACCATACGGTGCTGTCCTAATTTCCACCCTGGAGCTGGCTAGAACAAGAGAGTCTGCAGCCACTTTGAATTCCCTGGCCTCCCCTAAATGCTGCTCGGCTCCGGAATAACAGTTCTCAGAGGACTGGCTCAAGAACACTGGCCTGCAGCATACTGTGGATTTAATTCTCAACTCTGCTCCCTGACTTGGTTTGGTAGAGGAAGTCCTAGCCTCATTTTTCTTTTTTTTCTTTTTTCTTTTTTTTTAGGAAAATACACATCTAGATAACAGTGCAGCCCAACACTGCTTTACTTGTGCAGTGTAATGGCTTTTTAGGGTTAATCAGTTCTCGTCAACAAAACCCATAGATATAGTGATGCCAAAAATAATGGATTATCACGAATTCAAGAGGGGAGAAGTTAGGAATGAAATGGCACATAGTACGCTATGTAAACATGAGAGCTATTCAGTGGGTCAGATGAGGCAGAGAACTGAGGAAGTAAGACACAGAGGGCCAGTCCCTGCAACCTTCGCCTCCCGGGTTCAGGTGATTCTCCCACCTCAGCCTCCCGAGTAGCTGAGATTACAGGCATCCACTACCACGCTTGGCTAATTTTTTTTGTATTTTTAGTAGAGACAGGGTTTCACCATGTTGGCCAGACTGGTCTCGAACTCCTGACCTCAGGTGATCCTCCCACCTTGGCCTCCCCAAATGCTGGGATTACAGGCATGAGCCATTGCGCCTGGCTGATACTCTCTTAAAGAAGCCAAGCTTCTCTGTTACTGTTACTTTATTTTCCAACCAATAAGGCACACAGGAAAATATAGTGTTTGAAAAAAGAGGAGCTTCACGTTGAGCACGTTATTTCCCTGCAGCTCGAGCTTTCTCACCTGTAAAATGGGTAGCATCTGTGTGGTAAAGACACTTCTTTTCTCCTCTGTATTATTCCCTTCTCTCATTAGCCTTTTCTAACACTCACTCTCACACTGTCATATTTTCTCTTCACTGCTTTTCCCCTCAGGCCCAGCTCCTATCTTCCCTAGTAACAGCCACCCCTCCACCTCCTCCACCTTTTTCAAATGTCTTCTCTGTGCCAGCCCTGCCCAAACACTTTTATGTATCACTTCTACCAATTGGCTCTCAAAGCTTCCCACTGGGTGGATATAATTATCATCATCCCCATTGTACAGATGAGAAAACTGGGGTTTGGAATCCTGCCAAAGTCACCTGGCTCATACGTACTAGAGGTGTGTGAATTCTGGCTGACTCCAGAGACGCTTTAAAGCTGGACCAGCAGAGACAACAAAAGGCAGCCTGTGTGGGCTGCAGCTGCTAGGGAGAGTGAATACCTCTTCTAACAACCTCAGTGTAAAGAGAGTGCTCAGAATGCAGAGAAAGGACCAACACCACCAAGTGCCCTCCTCTCCAAAAAGGTCCACGTTGAGGATGGAAGGAGCAGTCAGTGTTTCAGTCATTGATTTTGAAGCCATTTAATCTCCATGATCCCATGATCCCCTCTTAAAATACAACTAGTCTAAGAATAGTCAGGTCGGACCTGCCTGGTGGGGGGAGGGCACAAGATGGGTTTTGGAACCCAACTCTCCATTTTTACAAAGCATAATCTAGAGGATTTTTTTTTTTTTTTTGAGATGGAGTCTTACTCTATTGCCCAGGCTGGAGTGTGATGGTGCAATCTTGGCTCACTGTAGCCTCCACCTCCTGGATTCAAGTGATTCTCCTGTCTCAGTCTCCTGAGTAGCTGGGATTACAGGCACCCACTCCCACACCTGGCTAATTTTTGTGTTTTTAGTAAAAATGGGGTTTTACCATGTTGGCCAGGCTGGTCTCAAACTCCTGACCTCAGGTGATCTGCCCACCTCGGCCTCCCAAAGTGCTGGGATTACAGGCGTGAGCCACTGCACCTGACCTCTAGAGAATCTTTGAAGAGGAGGGTGGCACATGAGCCAGGGCCCAGGACACAGGGTTTCGAACTCTCAGCCTGATGCTCTCCTACTGGCTGCTTGAGTGTCATTGCCTGGTGGATCTTCATGGTTTTCCATGACTAAATTACAAACTGTCTTTCCCTCTTTATAACTGCAGTCACACCAAAAAAACCTCAGGAACTTTACTAAATATCCTTTGAATGAATGAATAGCTGGTTGGCGGGCTGGATGAACAAACAAGATTTCAAAGCCTGATAGGCATGGGCACAGTGGACTCCTTGTAGTTTCACTTAGGTCTACCATGCCATGTACATTGTACAATTTGTGCATGCTGCAAAGATGTCTGGTGAGGGGGCAAGTAATGGTTGAAGTTTGGACTGGAGGAAGGGGTACTGTCTTCCCAGGGGGAATGACTTGTTGTAATTCATATAGAGGCTTATAAGTGCTAAGAGATGCTCTAGTGTCACACTTCTTTCTGTCTACTCTACCTGCAAAGTCTTTCCTTCCCTTATCTGTATAGAAAACTCCTATGCATCCTTTAAAACCCTACTTAGATACTGCCTTCTCTGTAAACCTTCCCTGATACTGCCTTCTCTGTAAACCTTCCCTGATCTTCAGCAGAGTTAATCCCTCTTTGCTCCTCATTACTTCTCTACCATATACATACTTCTTTTCTTTTTCTACACATTATTAGACATTTACTCATTTTTGTCCAGTTTCTGGCCGAACAGTCACACACAAATAATGACTGAACTGTAAACTCAACTGTACAATGGGGTAAATTATATTAGCCACGTTAACATCTTCAAGTCCTTTAATACTTGCTAACAACAAACAGAGCATTTTTTATCCATTTTTCCAATTCCTCTGCCACTGTCCTAGTCCAGGCTGCCATCATTCTCTCTTCTATCCTTCAGGTCTCAGCTTAAATGTCACCTGCAGAGAGCGAGGACTTCCCTGATCATCTTATATAACCAGCGTTCTTTCCTAACCTTTAAAAGCTTCCCTCTGTCGTTCTGCTTATTTCATTTGTAGTATTTATTAGCTGCAATTATTCTATTTATGGGCTGTCTTCTTTGTTGTGGCCCCTACCATGATGTCAGAACCACAAGGCAGGGACTGTGTCTGTTCTGTCACTTCTGTGCCTCAGGACTTGGCCTGGAGCCCAGTACAGAGTAGGACCTCACTAAATGCTCTCTGAACGAATGGAAGGGACAATGAATAGATGGAAAAGGAAGGAATGACAAACAGGATTTCAATGCCCAGTAAGTGTGGCCACAGTTGACTCCTCCTACATCTCTGGAACCATGTTTGGATTCTGGGATGTGGGAGGATGAGAAGCAGCTCTGGGAGAGGTAGAAAAGTTCTCGCTGGCTCCGCTCCTGTTTTAGCCCTTACTTGTGTGGTGACCCTGAGTCCTGGCACAGGATGGCACAGTCATCTGCCTCTGAGTGATATCATGGGCAGTACGCAGCTTCTCCCTTTGCCCAGAGAGATAATATAGAGACTGTGCTGGATGTACCAACAGCTCCTGCCACCTGCCTGTGACCAAGTCACCACTGAGCTCCCAGCAAGTGCATTAGGAGCAGCCCTGGCAGAGCAACAGAGAGCAGCAGGGGTCTAGGAAGCAGGTGCAGAAATGGGGCTCAGCAGGAGATGCCAGGGGCAGATATTTTGCTCGCTTGAATTCAGTTCTGATTCTGAATTTTCTGAATCTGCTTGCTTTTCTTCAAAGTCAACTATGAATTCAAAGATTTTCTATTTGTATGTACATCTGTTTATACTTATATATACACATATATAAAGTATACATATATGGTTATATAAATATACATATATATTTGCAGACATAAATACACATTTAATTAATTAATTAATTTATTTATTTTTGAGACAGAGCTTTGTTCTGTTGCCCAGGCTGGGGTGCAGAGACGTGATCTTGGCTCACTGTAACCTCCGCCTCCTGGGTTCAGGTGATTCTCCTGCCTCAGTCTCCTGAGTAGCTGGGATTACAGGCATGTGCCACTATGCCTAATTTTTGCATTTTTTTTTTTTTAAGTAGAGACAATGGGGTTTCGCCATGTTGGCCAGGCTGGTCTTGAATTTCTGACCTCAAGTGATCCACCCGCCTCGGCCTCCCAAGGTGCTGGGATTACAGGCATGAGCCACTGTGCCCAGCCCATAAATAGACATTTATAAGTGTGTTTTTACATGTGTGTATAAACATACACATATATTTATATATACACGGATGTGGATGTGTATGTGTTATTTTAATTTTAGCTTTTTTTTTTAAAATTTTAAGATATCTGAACTAGCCCATCGTTTCCTAACTGAGCTCACAGAAAAACTGATTATAATACTGAGTTATTAATTTAGTTCATGTGTTCTCAAAATGGGGGTCCCAGGCCAGCAGTGTTGGAATCACCTGGAAACGTGTTTAAAATGCTGATTCTCGGGTCCCATCCCCTGTGGAATCAGAGCTTCTGGGGTGGGGCCCAGCAGCGAGTGTTTGAGCAAGGCCTCCTGGTGATTCCCTCCAGGCTCACACCTGAGAACCTCTGCTCTCACCAGAAGAAGGTGAGGAACAGTGGCTGGTAAGGAGTGATCATTCTGAACGGTACCTTGGCAAAGGGAGATGCTTTCCAGCAAACACAGGACTCTCAAAGAATGCACTTTTATCTTGGAAAAGCATAATCAGATCAACAGCGAATGAGCTCCAAGGCATCCTATCCAGCCTGGGGACACCCTCTGAGTGGTCACCCACTCCTCAGGGATGCCCCTACGATAACACCATGAGGGAAGGCAGAGCTCCTCACCCTCCGGGTCCCTGGGTGAAGGAAGCTTTCCACTGAGCAAGTGACATAAGAGATCAACACGCAGGGTGAGAAGATCAAAAACCCCGAAGATGGAGGGTGAACTGTGAGACTTGGTTCCTTCCTGCTTTTCCCTGCGTCAATAAATGCTAGCTTTGCCAGGCCTGCTTGGGTAGCAAGTACCCCAAACGGGGCAGCAACAGGCCTCCAACTGATTTCTCCCTCACTGTGTCTGTCTCTAATTAAGCCACACAGGTCCATGGGGAAGGACAGGTTGGTTTCAGATTGGCTACCGGATGAGATAAACTTTTCTAGCTCAGAGGTCTGGCAGAAGATTAAACAAGATCTGAGAGGGGGGCTGGGGACCCCAGGTGGGCCTAAGAGAGGAGAAATTATGCGTCAGTAAATGAGATAAGCGGGAAGACAGAAGGTGAGAGACAAGTGAAAGAGGAGAAAAACAGTTTCCTTCAGTTGCCCCAAAGGCCAAATTACTATTATCATGGTTTTAAGATGGCTCCTCTTTTCTTTTGAGACAGAGTCTCACTCTGTCACCCAGGCTAGAGCGCAAGTGTCGTGATCTTGGCTCACTGCAAGCTCCGCCTCCCGGGTTCACGCCATTCTCCTGCCTCAGTCTCCTGAGTAGCTGGCACTACAGGTGCATGCCACCACACCCGGCTAATTTTTTTTGTATTTTTAGTAAAGATGGGGTTTCACCATGTTGGTCAGGCTGGTCTCGAACTCCAGACCTCAAATGATCCACCCGCCTTGGTGTCCCAAAGTGCTGGGATTACAGGTGTGAGCCACTGCACCAGGCCAAGATGGTGCCCCTTTAAACTGAAGAGCTCCCGGATGCAGCAAAAGCCTCCCCACGATGAACCCATCAGCAAAGATAAATCTCAGACCATCCAACACCTAACCTGTAGTTTTCCTGATTAAAGCAATGATTCATGTATGAAGGTGAAGAAGGACAATCTATTTGTTCCCAGCATATACACTGCAGCCATCATCAAAGCCAAAGAGTCCCTACTCCAAGGAAAAAGCATAACTTCCTGAGCTGCATTCATTCACCATCTCCCCTGTGCGCTTGCTCCTTGTTCTTCCAGGGACATCTTCCAGAAAAAAGGCCTGAGGGATCCATTCACACTCTTGTGTCTTAAGGCTCCATAGACAGGGCCAACTGCTGCCAAGAATCTAACTCAAGAAAATGCTCTTTTCAGAGAAATCTCACACCCCTCAACTGGAAAGCTCATGTAGCAACCAGAGCTTTGCTTTCCTCCAGCAAATTTATACCTCACCCTGTGAATATGCCATTTGCTTGCTTCAGCCTAGACTCTCCCACTTACTCCCCAAGTCTGCAGATATACAGATTGACATTTTAGGTAGAGCCAAACCCATTTTTAACCAGAGTCCTGGGTATTCAGTTACTAAGAGTTCGGCTCCAAGTTCTAAGTGCTCACCCTCCCGAGTGGTGTACAGAAAAGTCACACGGTAAGCAAAAAGTTCTCCAACATGGCACGCTGTACAAACTTATGAATGGCTTCTTTCAAAATCCTGACTTTTGAAAGCAGGCTCGAGAAGGTCAGAAGATAGAGTCTGTTACAACTCTTGCTTGCTCTCCAACCAAAGGAAATATATTTCTAGCTCTAGCGTCGCCAAAGAGAAAGTCTCATGATCTCTACCTCCCACATACCATGCTGGTCCCCTTGCTCCCTGTACCTCACTTTCTCTCATGCCAGATCATGATCTCAGGCCGTAAGTCCAACTCACAGAGGATCCCATCCCCAGAATTCTGCCTTCCCCCGCAAAGTGGAATTTCTCCCATTCTGGGTTTTGAACAGAGATTCCACGACGCATGTTTGATCTCTTCACGCTCCATTTTCATTAGTCCTTCACACTCTCCATCACTTGGAAAAATACAAACAGCATGGTTCAGTTTGAAGGTTAAGAACTGACAGTCTCCATAAACATTTTTACAATAAAAGCTGACTTATCCACTGCCAGAATTTGATGTCTGTGGAAGGGGGGTTAGATGGAATGGAGACAGGGAGCGGGGAGTGAAAACCTTCAACATCAGAAGGAGAGGACAAGTGCTCGCCATTCAATTACTAGGTGAAAGAAATCCCCAGTGCTTTGCTGGCCAAAAAATGACTGGGTTGATCTCTGAATAATTAAAGTATTATAGGGAGGGAGGCAGAAATCCAAGGAGCAGAACAGCTATTCCTGACTTATGGAAAATACAAAGCAATCAATGGTCATAAGTTATAAAATTTCCAGGTCATGAATATTAAAAGTGGCCTATGAAGAGATGATAAAATAATTCTCAGGATGTTTTCAGTAGGGAGAAGCAGAGGGTAAAATAGATGGGGGCAAAGGAGATCTAGAATGTAAACCACACTCATCCTAAACCACCCAACATACTTAAAGGCTGAAATCACCTAATCAGCTGGGATTCATTTTGATGGTGTGTGGGCAGATGAGCTGCAGGGCATGTATTCATTTATTCATTCAATATGTAATTACTGAGAGCCGATTACTCCATTCCAAAGACTGGAAATACAATAGGGAGCAAGATAGACATTAATCTTACCCTCATGGAGCTTACAGTCCACAGCAGGGGTTCCCAAGTGTACCTCCTGATGCCTCACTCACATCCCAAACCACATAAATCAGACAGGGAGTTTGGGGAAGGGTCCAGGCACCAGGACCTTAAAAAGATCCCTAGGCGATTCCAGTGTGCAGCAGGTTTTGGAAGCGGCTTGGCCTGCTTAACTGTGTTGTCATGGTTTGCCCAATCAATGAGGACCAAAGCTTGCCCATTACTCACTCCTTTCCCGCTCTGTTTGCTAAAACTCCATATACCCCTAAGGACTTCATTCTCACATCTTCAGTACATGTGAAATGCTCTGCAAGCTGAATCGACTCTGAGCCTTATCAAAGGAGTTTCCTAACTGAAAGCACCAGCCACATCCTTGAAAGCTAGTAGGGGCCCTCTTTATTCCAAACCTAAAATTGGACACAGTACCCAGTGTGTAATCTGATGATGGTATAAAATATTTGGAACCCAGGCCATCCCAGAAATCCTAAGCCTCCTGGCTACCCTATCAACGTGTTCGTTTCGTGGCATGAACCCTGGCAGCAGACTACCAGCAGTTTTCCATCTCCAGATTCCTTTGTTAAGGTAGAAAAAGAGAACATGCTTGATAGCTCTTCCCTTCTGTTCACTGTGAGCTTTTATATCCAGTTCCCTTGGAAGTGATCAATGGAAATCCATTATAGACTTTCTTGGGCCTCCTCCTGGATTTTCATCAATTTGGAAAGGAAACATTACATTAAGCCTTTCTCTGGAAGGCCCCAGGAATTTTTGCAAATGAGAAAAAAGGAAAAGAGAATGCAGAAAGGAGTCTGCTTTAAAGTTGTAATGAACATGCCAGGAAACAAAACAAAACAAAAAATGATGGAGGCTGACAAAAATGGTTCAGGAGAAGTACTCCCCTTTGCTTCCCATTGTGTGTTATGAAAGGCAAAGTGGTCCCCACTCAAGCGACCAGAGCCTGCCAGTTGGCCAATTCAGCAGCATTCCACTACAGAGATTAAAACCAACTTTATGACTGTGGTGCAAATAATAAAGAGCCTGGCAGGGTTTCCTTCCAAAATGAAAGCTCGTTTATTTTCCGAGGTGTATAATTTGGTTGTAAATGTTCCCTTTGGGCCAAAACATCCTCAATTGGGTTTCTGCCTGGAACACATCACTACTTTGCTGGAGAAGAATGGACTCCGTGTGGTCCTGCCGTGTCTGTCCACCCGGGGCACGGAAGGGTTCCAGCTGGCCTGCCCGCGTTTCACGTCTGGAGGCAGTGGTCTACTGGCAGAACTAGGGGTGGGAGGCAGGGGAGGCTGGCCTGGAATGGCTGCACCAGCTCCGCAGCCCTGGTCCATCTGTGAAATGGGCAGGCTCGCAACTGATCTCCCTCCTGCCTGTTTTCAGTACCTTTCAGTGGTGGGGAGAACAGAAGATCATTAGGAACCCTGATTCCTGTGAGATTTGGCTTTTTCCTACCCAGGTCTTTGTGTCCTTATTTTATTAAATCATCCTAAAAAATCCACCCAGCAATGAGTAATATTTGGATAAAGGCAACAGGTTCTTTGCAGGGCTCCTGAGCTGACCACATGTACGTGGGGCCTGGACTTGGCCCATGATGTTTAGCCTATCTTACCTAAACATAAACAGCTTTTTCTCCTGTACAAGCAGCTTAAGAAGTCACAGTGCTTTTTACCAGTATTTTCATGTTGATCAACTCTCTTACATCATATACTTTCACCTCGCTTCCCATTTGTCCTTTCGTGTTAATTCAAAGCCAGTGCTCGGTTTTGCAGATAGAAATATATTTATTCCACTGGCTTCCCCGCCTCACCCCTAAATGGCAGGTCATGCAGAACACGGAAACATCTGGGGATCAAGGGAAGAGTCTCAAAAGTCATCATGTGCCATCCCTTCAAGTTGTTTCAAACTGTCCCTCTAACACTGGGTTTCGGACGAAGGAGAGGAAAAGAAGTGAACTGAAAGGGGAAAACAAATTTGGCACATTTCACTCTGGGTACATGTGAAGAACACTGGTAGAAATTAGTAATATGAGGCCTGGCTCAAGAGGTAAAATTCAATGGTTTTATTTATTATGAAATCACTTGCTGGGAAATGATGCAGTATGCTTTCGCTAAACTCAAGATTCTCCTGAGACTGATCTTGAAGCAGTTATGTCAGGCAAGGTGTTGCATTAAAAAAATAGCTTCCTCTGGAGTGGAGACATCTCCCTGCTAAGGCCCATCATCTTTTCAAAATAATATCAAATTTTCCAGTGACATGGTTCTTCCAAGACAGTTTACACACCAGCAATGCAGTTCACACTCAGCTTTTTGGATAATCACCTGCTGCTGGATATCAGACCCCTTGTTGCTTCAAGTGGAGCAACAAGAAATGTTCATAAAGAAGAATCAAGTTAAGAAATGCTAGAGAGTAAGAATATCTGACAATCTGACACACAAAGAAATGTACTACTGTGAATCGGGCAGCCACAACCTCAGTCTCCAAGCAACTCCCTGGCTCTAGTTCATTTCTTCTGCACTTTTGGATGCTGCCATCACCCACATAGCCCACCTGAACTTGGAAAATCAGGTTTGCACAGCACTTGGAAACCACAATACTGACACACGATGAACAAGTCATAGAGGAAATTCTGACTTTCCTCTGGATCAGACCCACAAAGGCAAGGGATTTAAGACCACTCCTCTTGCATGAATGTCACTTTTGCACTGTGGTTAGAGGATTTTGTTCTAGGACACACACATCATACTGAGATAAAAGAGAAACCAAGATCCTACTTCTTTTTGAAAACCGTAATTCTTTCCTACTTCACTACCTTATGTCAATATATCTGAGCCTCCGGGGCTGTAAGTCACTTCCTGTCGTGGTCAGGTTTCATCTCCTTTATGAAGCTTTCAATACTTCTCACAGTTCCCAGGTGCAAACACAACTTGGCTGAAAGTCATTTTGAATTCAAAATATTGCCTACAGAGGCCTGGATGGTGGGTTTTGAAAAATAATTATCCCTCATGCTAAAGTCTCTCTTTTAAGTTGCTCCTCCTACCTACACACACACACACACACACACACACACACACACACACACCCCTCACTTTGCTGCCAAAATGCTGTGGTTTCAGCCACGGCATCCGGCAAAGGTGTCCTGGGTCATTGGAACCCTCCTGACCTGTACAGGTTACAAGTACTGATAACTTCATCAGATGGGCAGACGTGAATCAGGGGTCAGGAAGGGACACGCTGACCCTTAAAGACACAACATTTCCTGATGCTGTGTTTTTGGTAAGTTGAAAAGTTCACTTCACAGAAGAACAAGAAATTGCAGACCCAGACCCTCTTTCTGTCTCTAAATCTCTTCTTTTTTCTTTCTTTCTTTCTTTTTTTTTTAGACGGAGGTTCACATTTTTTTGCCCAGGCTGGAGTACAATGGCGCAATCTTGGCTCACTGCAACCTCTGCCTCCCGGGTTCAAGTGATTCTCCTGCCTCAGTCTCCCAAGTAGCTGGGATTACAGGCATGTGCCACCACACCTGACTCTGTATTTTCAGTAGACACGGGTTTCACCATGTTGGCCAGGCTGGTCTCTAACTCCTGATCTCAGGTGATCCACCCGCCTTGGCCTCCCAAAGTGCTGGGATTACAGGCATGAATCACTTGGTCCAGCACTACTTTCTTCATTTTTTAAAATCTCTGTCTCACTCCCTCCTTTCCCCTGGAATGGTTTAAAAAAAGAGAGAGAGGGCCGGGCGCGGTGGCTCAAGCCTGTAATCCCAGCACTTTGGGAGGCTGCGATGGGCGGATCACGAGGTCAGGAGATCGAGACCATCCTGGCTAACATGGTGAAACCCCGTCTCTACTAAAAAA
>NW_012116099.1:4390371-4414301 GCF_000951035.1 Colobus angolensis palliatus | reverse complement strand
TGTGTGTGCATTTTTAGTAGAGATGGGGTTTCACCATGTTGGCCAGGCTGGTCTTGAACTCCTGACCTCAAGTGATCTGCCCACCTCAGTCTCCCAAAGTGCTGGGATTACAGGCATGAGCCACAGCGCCCAGTCCACAAAAAAGCTTTTGTGGCCTGTCTAGAATTTTTGCAACTGGAAAGAGGCATGAGTGGGTGGGTACAAGGAATAGTGAGAGTCTAATTTGGCTGAAAATGCATCCTGTAAATTGAGGGACAGGAAAGGTGGATCAGTTCCCGATATGGAGTTCCTCAGTATCTTTTCTAAGGCATAGAAAGGGGAATGATTGGAAGTTTGTGAGCATAGGAGAGCAATAGTTTAGAAGATGAAACTAAGTATTATTTTGAATTGACATGAAAGGAGAGAAATGAGAAATTAAATAAAATGAAGGAATTAAGGAAATCTGGAAAAGTAAGGAGCCAGGTAACTACCCTAGGGTGTGCAGGGGAACTATCACTATTGGGACACACAGGAATGGGCAGGTACATGTGGAGGGGAGTATGGCAGACAGCTTCCGAAATGGCCCTCAATGACCCCGTCTCATGGAATATACAGCCTTGTGCAATCCCCTCCCTTTGAGTGTGGGATGGAGCAAACGACTTGCTTCTAACAAACAGGGCATGGCAAACATGATGGAATGTCACTGAGATTAGGTGACAACGACTGTGGATTTTGTCTTGCTCATACTTTTTTTCTGGCTTTATTCACTTACCCGCTCTGATAAATTCAGCTGCCATCCTGGGACTTGTACCACGGAGAGGCCCGCATGGCAAGGAACTGAGGGTACCTTTACCATAGCCTGTGAGAGACCATGGGCCAAGGGATCCAGGTAAGTTGTATCTGAATTCCTGACCCACGGAAGTTCTGAGATAATAAATGTGTGTTCTTTTGAGCAGCTATGGGGTAGCATAAGTATGGGGTAATTTGTTACACAACAATAGATAACTAGTACAGGAAGGAAGATATTTAACCAACATGAGATGGCAGGGAATAAGTGCTTTCTGGTATTAAAATCCCAGACTCATGGTCTTTTTTGACTTTAGGAACATTTTATAAAAAGAAACCTCTCCACCACTCCTTTCTTTCATTGTTTGCTAGAGTTGATTAAAGAAACATGACCTGATGTTCAATTTCAAAAGACTCAGGGGGGCCTTCCAATAGAAAACTGGCAGGAAATTAATGCCATATACACCAGGCAAGGCAGATGTTTCTGAATATGACACTTAGGTGAAACACACCTTTCCCTTTTACACATTTTACTCCCTTTTGACTTTGCACAGGCAGTTTATTTCTAGGGGGATGAAAAGGGGGACATATCTTCTCAATAGAAAATGGGGTCTTCCTACAAATCCATGTGACACCAAAATACCTAATGATGGTAAACAAAAAACCTGGCCAAGGATTTTGACGAAAACACATTATCTCTTTATCTGTGTTGAAATTATGGAAGTATATAGCAAAGGTAATACCATGCCTGTGAACTGGAATAAGCCTTCATGCTAAATGAATATCTTTAATATGTTTTTATATGCAATATGTTTGCTTATCATTAAATTCTTTTCACTAGTCATCTTGCTGTGTGAAAACAAATCATCACAAAGCTGCCTTACCAAATAATTTGTAGGACTTTACGACATGTAATGTCCAAATAAGTGATCACTATATATTTTCATTAGCTGATGCTGATTTTTTTGCATAGGACATCTTCTACAGTAGTGGTAATCCTCCATATTTCAGCTGACACCTCTATGTGAGCTGTGGTCATCTTAGTGTTCAGAGAGTCCCCTCTGCCCACAGGAAAACCAGTCAGAGACGAGCTGTTTTGAATCAAGTCTCCTGCTCTTGTAGACTTTTAATTTGACCTTGGAATGTGCAAGCAGACCTCTGCATTTAATCCAAGATCGAGGCAAGTTTTCTCTTTGCCTAGGTTTATCTTGTCTGTCTGTGAACAAAAGAGAGGATAGCAAAGTACCTTGTTTAGATTTGTCTATAAATGTGACCTTCCTAAACTGGCTAACAGAGCTCTTTTTCTGACCTGCAGATGAATCAGCAATGCCTACATTGGAGATGTGGTAATAGACAAACATTCCCTTCTGCAAATACCATGAGCATTGAGGTCTATCCCCATTCCACTAAAGTAAACATATTATCTGGAAAATTGAGAAACAATTCCAGCTTCCCTTCAAATATCTAACTATTTCAGGAAAACTGTGCCTGCTCTTCTAACTGCAAAAATACTATGAACCTCTAAGTCTTGTCATTCCATATAAAATGAGTTGTAACAATTTCTACTGAAAGTCTGTTTTGCTGATTAGTTAATGGATAGACATAGTGCAAACAGATGCTTAACGGTGATGGATATAGCTTAAAATTCTGGGCATGCTCAATTTCTTCCCTAGGTTTTGGCATTAGTGAAGGGCTAATTTTTTTTTAATTCACAGCTTATATTTGAAAAAGTGAGGGGATGCATGGCAGTCAATGGCATTCAGATGGTCATTTTACTGCTTTTATAATAAGAGAGACCTAGAGGTCAGGCAGGGAGAAGACAAATAGCTGAGAGTACAGCCCTAAGTGTGGAATACTGCAGAATCTGAAAAGCATAAGCCATATTGAGTAAAGAGGCAGAGAGAGCTAGCTTTCTACCAAAAATACACATCTTTGTGCCATGTTGGAGGCAACCCTTTCAGGGAATACATTTCCCAGTCATCCCACGTCAAGGGATGATCCATGTGAGCAGAAGTGATGTATCTCACTTCTGAGCTGGGACTGTTAAGAAGACATCAGGGCCTCTATCATCCTGGGTCCCGGAATGATTGCATGGAACTGACCACTAAGAAAGCTGAGGATGAAAGATGTTAAATGTTGTGCCCATGGTCACAGCCAGTTACTGACAGAGCAGGGACTTGAAGTTATGTCTTCTGACTTCCAAGGCAAGAGTTCTTTTTGGTAATAGATAAGGAACTTCTTCCCCAAGCCACGCAGTCATGGTGATGAAAAGCATGGACTCTGGTGTCCAGACAGCCAAAGTTCAAATCTTGCCTCTACCTCTGCTATCTGTGTGACTTGGGCAAGGTACTTAATCTTATTGCATAAAATGAGGATAATAATAATGCCTACCCCAAGGTGTTGTTTTGAAGGTTAAATAAGTCAATATTAATCAAATGCTTAAAAAAGTGTCTGGCCCATAGTAGGGACTATTTAAGTACATGACAAAGGCAAGTAGATAAAATCAGGTGAAATCTGTATAACTACCAGCTTCCATCACTTCACACACGAACACTAAGGGACGTGATGTCTTAAGCTATGGCTGCCAACCTCACTGTTCGAGGCTCAGGTAATTCCTACCCCTCATCTGATGCTTTTATACCAACCTAAATCAGCATAGAAACAACAGCCTAGAAGCCACCATGCCAATGAGCAAAGGGTCTCACCTCCATTCAAGAGAAGCTCAGGACCATTCCTATCATGGCTACCCCAGTTGCCATCAAGAGACCAGGCTCTTTGCTCTACACATCTCTGAACACTTAACTGGACTCAGCCTTTCCTCCTTCACCTTCCCAAACCTGTCCTTTACTGGCCTTCTAGGGCTCTTACTCCATGATAATCAATGTCTCATTTTCCACTTCTCTGAACATCCCCTCAACCTCCTCCTCGATCTTCCTGGTCCCATGGCTACCTCCTGACCTTTTCTTCCCCTTCCTCCTGAAAAATATAAACAAAAACCAGACAAACAAATCCCGCTCCTTTCAAGATGTTGGATGTTCCAACTGCTCTGTGGAGTTTCTGGTCATTCTCTATTCACTGAAAAGCCCAGCTTCTGGCTTAGTCTTCTTTACCATTGACCTCCTGTTATCCTTTTTGGTGACTTCAACATCCACGTAGATGACCTCCCCAGTTCTTGGACCTCCTCACCTCCCACACTCTTTCCCTCTACTGCATCTCAACCACCCTCTCTTCCCTAGACCTGTTGTCAGTCAACTTTCTAATAAAGACACTTCCCATTCTTTTAACTCGTTTTTCCAGTTTTAAAACTAGTTGAGATCTCTAAGCCATTACCATTTTCTCAACTCCCTCTCTTGTTTTTACTTTCCTTCTTCGACGTGTGTTCTTTTATTTTAATCATTTCCTTGCAATGGCTCTCAACTCTGCTTGCCCCCTTCTCTTCTCCTTATATAGTTGACTGGCAACACCTCCATTTTGGTTGAACTCAGTGATCCAACTTCTGTAAGTTAGTAGCCAAGCAGGTGGGTGATGGGAACAATAAAAGCATCCAACTTGACAAACTTGCTTTATTTTAGATTCACGTCCTCAAATCCTCAAATGAATACTAAGCACTGTTCCAAAATCCAATTGCCCCCGCAACTGCTCTCATTCAGGTCACCAGTCATAGCTGCGTTGCCCAGTTGAATGAGCACTTCTCTGGCTTCATCTTTTTTGTTCTCACAGCAGCATTCGATAGAAGTCCTCTCTCCTTAAGGCATTCTTCTCCCCTGGCTTCTGTGACACCACCCCTCTTGGTTCTCCTTTTACCACTTTGGTCATGACGCCTCACTCTCAGCTTGTCTACTTGACAACCTCCCTGCTATGATCTTCGCTTACATGTCCCAGAGGCATCTCATATTCCACATATCCCATATAAATCCACTGACATGAACTCTACCCTTGTAAAACTGGAAGTTGTCTTTGACTCTTCACTTCTTAACTCTGAAATGCAATCCACCAGCATATCCTATTGGCTCTGTCTAAAAATTGTGTCTTGCATCCATCCACTCCTCTCTACCCTGGTCCACATTTCATTACCTCCTACCTGGATTATTACGAAATTTTCTAACATATCTATGTTCTTCCCTCTCATTCTCCACTGATCAGATGGAGCCATCATTTAGAAGCTCTTCAATGGCTTCTTCCTCACCAGTCCTAGAACAGCCATATTCTTTATCATGACCTGCAAAACTCTTGCTTTTTTCTACAAGTTCATGTGCCACTTTCTTCCTGACACACTGTTCTCCAGTCTCTTTTCCATCCCTTAGTCATGCCAAAGTCCTTCCCACCTCAAGGCTTTGGTGTTTGTGATTCCATCTGCCTGACTGGCTCTCCCAAGTTCTTTGCAGAGCTGGTCCTTCTATCCCCCAACTCAGGACTCAAGTGTCACTTTTCCTTCAAGTCCTTCCTTGACCACCCTCTTTTAGTAGGAACTCTCAGTTATTCCCTGTCTTTTGCTCCCTGTTTATGTCCTGCTAAGCACCTATTACAATCTATAATAATTTCTTTATTATGAATCAATTCTTGTCAGTTTTCTTTCTAGAACACAAGCTTGTTCTCTATTGAATCTCCAGTGCCTAGCACAGTATCTGCGCATCACAAGTACGTGATAGAAAGTGCTGAATGAATGAATGGAATTGTAGAAAGCTAACTATGTAGCTGGGCAGTGCTCAATGCTTACATGTACATTATTTCATTTGCCTGACTGCAGTTTGGTTGCATATTAAATAAAAGAGAAAATTCATGTCCATTTAATTACTTTTCTGCTCCTGTAACAACCTAAGAGCAGCTGCCATGTAGCAGGACCCCAGCACTTTAGATGTACATTTACTCTAATTCTCTTCAGCTAAGCGGGGTTATAAAAACTTTTACAGATGTTCAGGAATCGGGGGTTGTGTGGTTCATGAAAGATGACTTGCTTTGGAGTCTGGTACTGGCTGGCACTAGGATGAATGAATGGTATGGTCTTACCCAAATCTTTTAATTTCTCCAGGTTTTAGATTATTTGTCATGAAATGAGACATTAGGGCTTGGCTATCTTGCCAACAACAACATTCTAGAATTTGCGGAGTGTCTGCAACCTGCCTTCTAAGCAGATTGCCTCACCATGGAGTGCAGGCGGGTTGGAGCACAGATGAAGCCCTGGTACAACCTGGGCATTCCTGCAGCCATGTGCAGTGACCCTTGTGTATGTGAGTGCCTGTCATGTGCCCACATATCCTGGAGGCAAAAAAGGTACTTCACGTAGATTGTCAGGACCAAGACACAGAACCTTCTCGGGGTACACCACAATAATTCCCCCACTAGCATTCACCTTAAAATGAAAGAAGTAAGTAAAAACCTTCTCAGATCTCAGGGAGGAACCTACAGACGGACCCCTGAAAATTTAAGGCCAAGGCCATTCATGTCCATTATTGGGTTAGTCCAGACCTTAGCATTAATCCTGGCCTTGGCGAATAAGAAGTAAAAGAACCACTGTGGGGCATGAGAGAACCACACTGGACAGAGCTTCAGGGCAATGATTCCCTGGGGGGAACCTGGAACAGAACTTCGAATACTTAGTCTGCCATATATTTTTTCCTAAGAACCTGCCTTTCATTATTTCTATTTAATACCTGCTGTTCGATGTTTAGATTCACTCTCTTTGTGATCCCAAAGCCTCTTCAAATGTTTCCAGTTTTTTTCTAGTTGATGTGGATTCCCCAGATTTATCTCATTTCATGATGTCTTCAGAAGTGCGTGTTGTGCCGCTATCACACTTCACACTCTCAGTAAGGAGCTCTCAGTTGTCTTACCTGGTTCGTGTCTTCCTGAATGTACCAGTGAGGGGAGCAGAGAGGGAGGGATGCACGGAGTTGTTAGCCTTTTTCCAGCAAAGTGTGGAGAGCTGAACCTTTTCAGGAGTAATGGGTTAAACAGAAATGGATGACTTGACCACTCTTTAGAACGTCGTATCCCCTATGGGCTGATCAACTGTATCATGAGTGAACTTGAAAGGATTATTCTGGATTGGTCAGTTTTCAGGAGGCTGGTCATTTTGATTGTAGATGTGACTTTCACATCTGGGTCAGATTCCATGTGAAGCCAAAAACTTCATGTATGTTATAATTTTACTTTCTTCTTTCTTGGAAAGTTAATAACATTCTTCATTTTCTGACAGGCATACAAACAACTTTGCTGTTTTCTAGCTGAGTTCTAGTATCTGGAAATGCTAGTAAGTCTGTGACATTTTCACACTGGAATTATGTGGAGTGACGTCCATGTGGGTATTGGGGAACCACGTATAATTGATCCAGGAGTTTAATTTGGCCCTAACCCTTAAAAAATGTTTACTCCACTGAAGGGTAGCTCCAAATAAGTTAATGAGTGATGGGCTATGAATTTTGCCATTTTGCCTGATTTTAGTGAGGTGGCCCTCTGCTTCGAAGTAGACTGCCTCTCATTAATGACCTTCTCAAGAATTTTCAGAGCCTAGGGAAAGGGCTGGAGCATAAAAATATAATTCAAATTAGTCCCCAAATGTCACCATGTCCAGTAGAAGGCTCGCAGGCCCATGGCTGGACTTCTGGGAATGTTTGGGCAATGTAACCACAGTGATGTTTATGAAATGGAATGTCCATCTCACAGTGCTCTCAAAGGTATTCTGTTTTAAAAATTTTAAGTTATTGCTCCTCTTCATTGTAAACGATGTCCTATAAAGAAGATATATGTCTACAATTGAACTTTGAAGGAGGACCATGGAGCCAATTCCTTTTAAAGGGAATGAAGTCAAGCAGTAAATTTGCTGGTCACTCTTTTCATATGGACCGCATCTCAGCCAGCAGTTGGTCTTTGATGTTGTAACAATGGCACTGGGACCTGAGGCAGAGGAGCACCCCCATAATACTGAAACTAGCCTGCATTCATTCCCATCTGGAGAACAATCTGCAGGATAGCACACACATCAGGGAGCCCAGAGAGTGAATTCCAGGGCTGTGGGTCATCTTTCCCAGTGAAAACCAGCCATCTCTTCTACACCATGTACCCTGCTTGCTGAGTTCTTTACTCTTTTATTAAAATTGAAGTATGATATTCCTACAGAAATATACACATATATAACTCTCCAGCTCAATGAGATTTCACAAACTGAAGACACCTATGTAACCAATGCCCAGATCAAGAGGCAAAACATCACCAGTGCCCTAGCTGCCCTCCTTGGACTCCCTTTTCATCACTTCCTTGACAAAGGTAACTCTCTTCCAACAGCACAGGTTCCTTATTCCTGGTTTGGAACTTTACCTAAACAGAATTATCCAGCATGTACTTTACTGTGCCTGGTTTCCTTCACTCAACATTACATTTGTGAAATTGTGCATGTTGCATGTAGTTGTCATTTGTTCCTTCCCACTGTGTACACTTAACTATCTTATTATCTATTCTGTTGACGGCATTGGGGTTATTTCCAGGTTGGGACCATTTTAAACAGTGCTGCTATGAACATTCTTTTTTAGGTCTTTGAGTGCATTAGGGAATAGATTTCTGTTGGTCACATACTCAGGTGGAATTGCTGGGTCAGGGGCATGTTGATATGTCGGCTGTGTCCCCATTCAAATCTCAATTGAATTGTATCTCCCAGAATTCTCATGTGTTGTGGGAGGGACCTCATGTGTGCTGCAGCGGCAGGGTCCTCATGGAGAACCTTTTCTAGGGCAGTGCAGAAGGTAAATGTGGGGTTGGAGCCTCCACACGGAGTCCCTCCTTGGGCACTGCCTAGTGGAGCTGTGAGAAGAGAGCCACTGTCCTCCAGAACCCAGAATGGTAGATCTACCGACAGCTTGCACCATGTGCCTGGAAAAGTCGCAGACACTCAACGCCAGCCCCTGAAAGCAGCTGGAGGGAGGCTGACCCTGCAAAGCCACAGGGGCAGAGCTGCCTAAGACCATGGGAACCCACCTCTTGCATAAGCGTGACCTGGGTGTGAGACATGGAGTCAAAGGGGACCATTTTGGAGCTTTAAAATTTAACTGCCCTGCTGGATTTCAGACTTGGCCTGGGCCCTGTAATCCCTTTGTTTTGGCCAATTTCTCCCATTTGGAATGACTGTATTTACCCAATACCTGTACCCCCATCATATCTAGGAAATAACTAGCTTGCTTTTGATTTTACAGGCTCATAGGCAGAAGGGACTTGCCTTGTCTCAGATGAGACTTTGGACTGTGGACTTTTGGATTAATTCTGAAATAAATTAAGACTTTGGGGGACTGTTGGGAAGGTATGATTGATTTTGAAATGTGAGGACATTAAATTTGGAGGGGTCAGGGGTGGAATGATACAGTTTGGCTTTGTCCCCACTCAAATCTCAACTGAATTGTTTCTCCCAGAATTCCCATGTGTTGTGGGAGGGACCCAGGGGGAAGCAATTGAATCATGGGGGCCAGTCTTTCCCTTGCTAACTCAATGAATATCCCAGTGTTAGTTGGAAATGTGAGAAGTTTGTTCACATAATTGTCTTCTACTCTATCACTCCCAAGAACTGTAACTCTGAGCAGGTCCTTGTTAGAAGTATGGCCGAGACGGGCATGGTGGCTCACGCCTGTAATCCCAGCACTTTGGGAGGCCGAGGCAGGTGGATCACAAGGTTAAGAGATCGAGAACATCCTGGCCAACATGGTGAAACCCTGTCTCTACTAAAAATACAAAAATTAGCCGTGCATGGTTGTGGGTGCCTGTAATCCCAGCTACTCAGGAGGCTGAGGCAGTAGACCTGCTTGAACCTGGGAGGTGGAGGTTGCAGTGAGTCAAGATTGTGCCACAGCACTCCAGCCTGGGTGGCAAATGGGACTCCATCTCAAAAAAAAAAAAAAAAAAAGAAGTACAATATACAACGCACAGAGCCTGTGGAACTCCTGTCCCCAGGCATGTTCTGTTTCTCTTGTTGCATCTGGGGAAGGAAGGTAGGAAACAGTGCCCTTTCATCAGGGAAAGTGGTCACAGGCTCAAATTGTCCAAGCCCCATAAGTGATGAATAACGTATTTGCAGGCACAGTTCCTACTATGTAGCACACAATTTGTAAGCAGTGAAAGGGCAACCCTTCTGAAAAAAGATGGAAAGAGATGGGCGTGTGTTTCTTGACTCAGAAACAACCCTTGGTGGGGGCTGAATCCTGTACTGCCACAGCAACACACAGGATGACATGTGGGAGCTTTCTCTAGCTCTAACTTCTCAGTGGCAGGGCCCTCTGGGACTCACTCTCCCTCTTGGCCTTACTTTGGCCCCGGAGTCAGGCTGAGCAGCTTCCCAACACAGCCCTGGTGATGTAACTATTCTTATCCCATTTTACTGAATGGGACACAGAGATGTAGAGAAGTGTAAGGATTTTGCTTAGGGGCAGAGACTTAACTGAGGAGCAGAACTGGAATGAAAACAACTCCAAAGCCCATGACCGCTTTTTGGCTAGTCTGTTGGATCTTGTGACTTGTTTTGGCTGATGAAATGGTAACAGATATGACTGAGGTATAATCCCATCACCATGAGAGAAATGTGTGGCAGGTAACCTGCTGGTCACAAAAGAATGGGAGACCCACGGCATAAACCTAGACCCAATCCATAGCTTAAAGCCATGCCCTGCCTAGATCTACTGAACCTTAGCTGACCCACGGACCCCTGAGTGTGAGAGTACATGCTTATAACTGCAGACCACTGAGATCTGTATTAGTTGTCCTACCGTATTATTAGGCAATAGTTGGATAACACAGGACCTGTATTAAGTGCTTTCTGGGACCTGCAACTTGTAAGAAAAACATGCATGTAGACCAGTGTTTCTCAAACCACGACCTGCAGATGATTAACCTGGTGACCTTGTCAAAATACAGATTCTGTGCAAAAAAAATTGCAAAATATGCATCTGACAAAGGGCTAACACACAGAATCTAAAAGGAACTCAAACAACTCAGCAAGAAAAAACTAAATGACCTCATTAAAAAGTGGACAAAGGACATGAACAGGCATTTTTCAAAAGAAAACATACAAGAGGACAACAAACATATGAAAAAATACTTTACATAACTAATTATCAGATAAATAAAAAAATTAAAACCACAGTGAGATACCATTTTACACAAGTCAGAATGGCTATTGTTAAAAAGTCTAAAAACAACATATGTTGGCGAGGACGTGGATAAAAGGGCACACTTATACACTGTTGATGGGAATGTAAACAAGCATAACCTTTATAGAAAACAGTATGGAGATTTCTCAAAATACCAAAAATAGAACTACCATCCAATCCAGCAATCCCACTTCTGAGTATATTCCCTTTCCCAAAGGGAAAGAAATCAATACATCATAAAGATACCTGCACTCATCTGTTTATCACAGCACTATTCACAATAGCAAATACATGGAATTAACTTAAGTGGCCATCAGTGGAAGACTGGGTAAAGAAATATACCATGGAATACTACTCAGACATAAAAAAGAATGAAGTCATGTCTTTTGCAGCAACATGGCTGGCACCGGAGGCCATTATGCTAAGCGAAATAACTCAGAAACAGAAAGTCGAACACCACATGTTCTCCCTTATAAGTGGGGGCTAAACAATGGGCATACACGGACATACGAAGAGTAATCAGACATTGGGGACTCCAAAAGGTGGGAGGTGGAGGGGATGAGGGCTGAAAAATTACTTATTGGGTACAATGTTCACTACTCAGGTGATGAGTACACTAAAAGCCCAGACTTCACTACTACGCAATATACACACCTAAGAAACCTGCACCTGTACTCCCAAAATATATATAAATAAACATTTTTAAAATGCAGATTCTAATTCAGTAGTTCTGGGCATGGCTTAAGACTCTTATTTTACAACAAGCTTTCAGGAGATGCTAATGCTGGTGGTCTGTAGATCACATTCCAGGCGCAAGGGCTGAGAAGCCATTCTGAGCTTCTTGTCTATCTCTGGGCCATGAATGCACCTACTGAACATTTGGGCAATGGATGGGTTACCTTATGTGTAAGAGAAGGACAATATTTTCCCTCATAATGAGAATCCTATGTGAGTCACTAACAATCTGTGCTCTTCTACGTCCCATGTGCCCAGAAGGTCAGAATTTCCTCAATTCATTTCTTGGGCCAAGAATTACGAACATCTAATGGGATCTCCCTTTTTTTTTTTTTTTTTTGAGATCAAGTTTCACTCTTGTTGCCCAGGCAGGAATGCAATGGCACAATCTTGGCTCACTGCAACCTCCAACTCCCTGGTCCAAGCAATTCTCCTGCCTCAGCCTCCCGAGTAGCTGGGATTACAGGCATGCACCACCATGCCCAGCTAATTTTGTATTTTCAGTAGAGACAGGGTTTCTCCATGTTGGTCACGCTGGTCTCAAACTCCTAACCTCAGGTGATCTGCCTGCCTTGGCTTCCCAAAGTGCTGGGATTACAGGCATGAGCTACCACGCCCGGTGGGAATCTCCATTTTTATTTTTGCTCTTTCTACTCCCTGAAATTTGAAGATTCCCAGCAATAAACCTGGCTTCCAATTCATTTTGAGCTCAAAATCCATACCAGGTTTCTATGGCACAATGTAATTGAGGCCCCAGGCAGAAGGTACGAAATCCATTTCTGGTTTTTTAATTTCCACTCATGGGGACTAGGAATGGGGCAAGAGAATCAAGAAATATTGGACAGCAGGATGTGGGAGAAGTAGAGTTTTCTTCTGGGACACTTTTCTAGCCTGTTTTTTTTTTTTTTGGTTCAGCATCTAATTTTCTTTTCACAACCCCCACCATGATGGTCACTACAATCGATGTCACCACCATCACTTGGAGAATTGAGACCCATGAGACTACTTTGGGCATTCTGAAAAGAAAGGAGAATTCTTTCTAAGGAGACAGTGTCTTCTCTCCTTCTTCCAGTATTTCATAATATACTGTAGTTCATACATTTATATTTTAATTATAGAAAAATAGCATCCTGGGATTCAACCTTCAAATTCCGTGAAGTTTTCCAAGGAAGTACCTGGATTGTTGTAGATCCTAAACACTTTATGTGAGTGCACCAAAAAGAGTTCCAGAATTTCTTAATAAGCTAAACATACAACTGCTATATGATCCAACCATTCTGCTCCAAAGTATTCACCCAAGAGAAATGAAAGCAAATGTTCACACAAAGGCTTATACCCGAATGTTCACAGCATTTTTAATAGTTGCCAAATAGGAAATAACCTAAATGAGTCAATGGGTAAGAATATTGTGGTATATCCACACAATAGAATATGAATTGGTAATAAAAATGAACAAGTTCTCTATGCACAAAACAATGTGAATGAATCTCAAAATTATTATGGTGAGCAAAGAAGCCATATCATGCAATGCTATGCATTCTGTATTCCACATATACAAAAGTCTAGGAAATCCAACACTAATCTGCAGTGAGAGAAGGCAGATCAGTGGTTGCCCGGAGATTGCTGAAGCTCACAGAGGAGCACAAGGAAACTTTTCAGATGGTAGATTTATTCATCATCTTGACTATGGTGATGGTTTTACAGGTGTCAGTATTGTCACATTTTTCATTTAAATATGTACAGTTTATTAGTTGTTAATTGCACTTTGACAAAGCTGTATTTTAAAAAACAAATAATAAAATGACTGTCACTCTTCTCCTGTCCTCACTGCTATCTCCCAGGGTTACCTGTGAGGCAAGGCATGTCGGCTATTTGTTTCTTTGTCCTTGGTGAAAATATTCTATCTGGATGCTTGTGGGAGGAAGTTAACACAGGGATGGGCTATGACCATTTCCAGCTTCTCTGCATTCTTCATATAGATTTTGGACATACTTTGTTATTTTTGAAAATAGGTAAGTGGTGTCCAGAAGACATCAATGGCCCATTGCATTCAAAGTCTACCTGACCTTTTCCAGGTCACTGCTCTTGAATATCTGGTGACTGGGGTACTCAAAATTGCAAATCGGGCAGCTCAGAGACCCAAACTTGAAGACAAAACTCTTCTATTCCATGAACCTCACAGTACTATCTCTTCCATGGAGAATGCGGGTGTTGCTGTCTAATGGATGTGTATCAGCCATGGAGAGTGCTCTCTGCAAGACGATTGGGTTTACTGAAATGTGCATGAGTCAGGCCAACAGGAAGAAGGCGTAGTTAACCTACTGTTTTGACTTCTACTTGGTTTACAAAGATAACTTTCCAGGGACACATGCTGGTCTGTGCTTAGGGAGTTGATGCTAAGCTATTTGTGTCAAGGCACCTTGGCCTCTGCTTATTTCAGGCATTAGAGGACAATCCCACACGCCTCTGAGGCCTCCCCATTGTCACTCATCCTCCCACCTAACATAGTAAAGGACCATGGGATCAGCATCTCAGGAGAAAAAGGACCCACTAGATCTCTGAACACCAGGAATTTGTAGGCTTTGCCTGTGCGTGACCTTTGCTGCCCATCTCTGCAATTTTGGAATTTCCCTCTTCCTGACTGCTCTGGGAGTGCATGGGATAGCCTGGTTCTTTTGCGGCCTGCAGCGCATCTCTCTGAGGCTAACAGACTTCCTCGCTGTTAATGACAACAACAAGCAGGTGCCTCATGGAAACTCTGCTCTGTTACCTTTCTGGAGACTTCCTATATTGTTACTACCTAGAGGAGTATCCATTATCATCATGACTACCATTCGGGTGTGGTTCATTTAGTGTGGGTTTTCCCAGAAGCAGACCCTGAGACAAAGAACAAGTAATTTATTTGAGAGATGACCCCAGAAATCTCTGGTAGGGGAAGAGGAAGGCAGGCAGGGAAGAGAAAGAGCCAGAAGGGTACATTATCAAGACAGGGACCACAGTGGGCAGTGAGTGTTTAGTTCCAAGAGAAACACTGGGCATAAGAAGCATATTGGTTTTGTCAGCACTGGACGTGATCTAAACTCTTGACTGATAAGTCACAGAAGGAAATAAATTAAGTTTTATGTATTTATGTTCACAGTTTCTTATAATTCTTATAAAAAGGAATTGTATAAGGTTTAAATAACATGCAAAGTGAAGTTTTTTTGTTCTTTTCTTTTTTATTTTCTATAACACATTCCCTTGCTGTTTGTTTGAACCCACTACATATAATCTGGGCACTAAACCGACAAACCCATCCCATCCCTAAATGATCTCCTGTCTTTGGGGGATGAGTAGAGACAGAGGGACACTCTTAGCTATCATTGGGGAAAGGAGCTTCATTGTCATCCTTTTGTTTACAAATCATAACATTTGTAAAGGGTAAAATTTGTAAACTCTAAGCCAAGGGTTGCAAAAGACAGATGCTCTCAGAAGATGAGAGAGACATAATACAACCACAGAAAGCACTAAAGTGTTTTATAATAAGACTAGCGAAGACAAGTTAAAGAAACTGAGATAATGGAATTTGGAAATGACAAAGGAGGTATTACATAATAATCTTCAAGTTCTGCAGGAGAAGTTTCTTGAAAAGAGTGCAGCCACCTGTTCATGAACACTGGGAAGAAAAAAAAGTGAACAAAGTGAACAAGAAATTAACATGTAGCATAAAGGATTTAATGGGCATATCAGAGGAAAAATGTTCTGATATTAAGAGCTGTTAAAAACCCTTGTATGACATGTGGAAAACGTTATTGAGATTATTTGCTTGTAAGTTTAAAACCAAAACAGATTCTTCATGACCAAATGCATAGACATCTGAGGATGCCCCCAAACCTCAAAGATTAATGCCTTTTAAACTACGGGTAGAAGTGAATAAATGAAGGAACAGCACAAATGATAGAACTTTATTTTGGTTTATATAAAAGAAAATAAAATTAAGAAATAGAATTATAGTGTTTCAGCTCAAGGTGGCTGCCCAAGTTGGCGTTTACCTCTTTTCTATTTATTAATTCTATGGAGGAGGTAGAAGAAATATGAGTCAATCCACAACAGAACTGGAAAGCTGAAACAAGGGCCAACTACAGAAGAGAGAGAGGGATTTCTGGTAGATAAGAAACAAGTGGCAATCGATTGAAAGTGAAGCACTACAGAGCTGAGAAAAGGAAAATGAGATCTCTAAAATGTCAGTTTCCCTAGAAGAATTGCCACAATAATATCAAGAACAGAGACTACGTCAGCCTTACTACTAGAAATTTACTCACAAGAAATGAAAACATAGGTCCACAGAAAGGCTTGTGTAAAAACACTAACACGGTCTCACTCATAATATGCAAAGCAATGGAAACAAACCAAACGTCCATTGATGGGAATATACAAATTGTGATAGAGTTACACAGTGGACTATCATTTAGCAATAAAAGAGAGAAATCTACTGATATACACAAAATAAATGAATCTCAAAAACAATGTTTAATGAGAGAAGCCAGGCGCACAGAAAAATGCAAACAGTACATTTCCATTTATGTGAAAGTCTGGAACAGGCGAAACTAATCTATGGTAATGGAAGCCAGAAATTGGTTGCCTCTGGAAGGAGTAAATTGCCTACAATTGTGCACCGGAAGACTTTCTGGGTGATGGGGAATGTTCTATATCCTAATTTTGGTGGTAACTATATAGGCATATACAACTGTAAAAATGAAACTGAACCCTTAAGATTCATCCATTTTATCGTATGTAAATTATATATAGTTTAAAAAAAAAAACGCAGAGAGAGAGAAGAGAAGAAAGATAAGGAAAAAGGAAAGGAAGATAAAAAAGGAAGAAAAAGGAAAGAAAGGGAAGGAAAAAGAAGGGGAGAAAAGAGGCTATAAAAGTTAGGAGAAAAGGCTGAGGGCAGGAAAGGGTAGAGCTATTTCATTCAGTCTTGGGTTTCAGAGTGGCTGAGTTTGACATTTGCATCTGATATTTACTATGAGCATTCAGTTATGAAATATTCCTAAACAAGACACTGGGGTTGAAATAGCCAGAAGAATGCCTCAAGACATAAGACACAATTAAAAAGCAGAAATAAAAGTATGAGAAGAAAAATTAAGAGACATTAAAGATGGATCTTGAAATCTCAATCTCAATGTTAGTTTCAATCTCTAACAGGAGTTCCAGAAAAAGAGTTCACGGATATTGGAAATACCAAAGATATAACTAAAGAAATTTTTTCAAGCTGGAGACAAAGTTGGGACTTCAGAATGAAAAGGTTCACCATATGCTGAACAAGACTAACAGCTAAAGCCCTGAATCTAAACACAACCTGGTAAAATTTCTGAACATTATGAATAAAGGAAAAACCCATAAAAGCATCAAGTTTTTTAAAAATCACCTACAAAGAAATGGTATTAGGTTTCTCATCTGAAATATGAGATAGTATAAAAAATTAAATTGTATTCTTAAAATTCTTAGGGGGGAAATAAGATAGAAGACAGACAACTGCCAAGTTAGCATTTAATTTTGAGAATCAAATAAAGATAGGTCTAAAGATATAGGTTCTCACAGAGTTTATAATTAATAAATTGTCTCCAAAAAAATTTTTGAAACTGTGTTTTAGCAAAATAAAAGATGAAAGTATGAGATTGAAGAAGCAGCAGCAGGCCAGACACAGTGGCTAACATCTGTAATCCCAGCACTTTGGGAGGCCGGGGCAGGCAGATCACCTGAGATCATAAAAGAGAGAAATCTACTCGAGACCAACCTGGCCAACATGGTGAAACCCTGTCTCTACTAAAAATACAAAAATTAGCCAGGCATAGTGGCGGGTACCTGTAATCCCAGCTACTTGGGAGGCTGAGGCACGAGAATTGCTTGAACCCAGGAGAGGGAGGTTGCAGTGAGCCGAGATCACACCACTGCACTCCTGGACTCCAGCCTGGGCAACAGAGCTAGACTCCATCTCAAAAGGCAGCAGCTAGATAAATAAGTAAATCTTAGAATTAAGTCTAAATAATTATTGGGAGTATAATAAAACTGGTAAGAATTGATTCCTAAAATAGACATACTAAAAGAAAAGAAAGAAAAAAGAAAGAAAGATTAAAAGAAATATTCTAGCACTAAAATTTCAGAAGATTAAAAAATTAGAGATAGTATACAGACAAGACAGAGAATCTTGCATCTAGCATGTCAGAATCTTGTTTATGTGATGGGTTTAGGTTATAGATAATGGTTGATTCTCAGCATTAATAGAAAAGTGTTAGTTCAATTATGTTTGTTAAAATGTTAAACATAATAGAAATAGAACAGATAACTTTCAAAACTTGATAAAAATTTTAAAAAGTAATATTTAAATACTTATCAAATGGCCAGGCATGGTGGCTCATGCCTGTAATCCCAACTCTTTGGGAGACTGAGGCAGGTGGATCGCTTGAGTCCAGGAGTTTGAGACCTGCCTGTGCAACATGGTGAAACCCTGTCTCTACAAAAAATACAAAACTTAGCTGGGCATGGTGGTGAGCACCTGTAGTCACAGCTACTTGGGAGGCGGAGGTGGGAGGATCACTTGAGCCTGGGAGGTGGAGGTTGCAGTGAGCTGAGATCATGCCACTGCACTCCAGCCTGGGCAACAGAGCAAGACTCCATTTAAATAAACAAATAAATAAATACTTATCAAATGATTAAATGCCAAGCTCTAATAACACATTTAGCATGCATTCAATGTTCTAATCCTTACAATAATACTGAGAAATAGTTACTACATATCTATTTTACAGATGAGAAAATCTAGATATAGAAAGGCTAATCCTCTTGCCAAAGACGATATAAATAAATTGAAGGTGAGAGTGAGGGAGGAAAAATAAAAATAAATAAAAATTTTAGAATAGCAAATAAAATGAAAAAAATTCTAATTTATCAATAATCACAATAAATATAAATGGGTTAAATCCATTGATGCTTTGCATAAACAAGTATAAGTTAGCTATAGCTTATTAATAAGAAATATATTTAAATTAAAAAGTTGGGCCAGGCGTGGTGGCTCACGCCTGTAATCCCAGCACTTTGGGAGGCCGAGGAGGACAGATCACGAGGTCAGGAGATTGAGACCATCTTAGCTAACACAGTGAAATCCAGTACCTACTAAAATTACAGAAAATTAGCTGGGCGTGGTGGTGTGTGCCTGTAGTCCCAGCTACTCAGGAGGCTGAGGCAGGAGAATGGCGTGAACCTGGGAGGCGGAGCTTGCAGTGAGCCAAGATTGCACCACTGCATTCCAGCCTAGGTGACAGAGTGAGATTCCATCTCAAAATAAATAAATAAATTTGAAAAAAATAAAAAGTCAAAAAAAGTTTGAAAATAAAGGTTGGAAAAGACACCCAAACAAACTCTAAAAGGAAGAAAGAGCAAAGTTGCAATATTAATATGACACAAAAAAGTATTCAAGACAATAAAAGAGATAAAGAATAAAAGAGATAATAAAAGAGATAAAGAATTTCACCTTGATAAAAAGACAGTCACCAAAAAGGACACTTTATGTCCTTGCACTACGGGTTCTAAAAATGTAAATCAAAAATTAGGAGAACAAAGATAAAAAGATGCCTACGATTCCTCCCTGTACACATGCTCTTCTTTAATGTGACTTTGTTGCTCCTCCCATCAAGAAGTGGAATCTATTTCCTGTCCTCTAGAATCTAAGTAACCACGTGATTTGTTTGGCTAATAGAATGCAGCTGAAATGATGTTGTACAAACTCATCCAGACGTCTTGCAATTTCTGCTTTTATTCTCTTGCTGCTCTGAGTCCACCATGTAAAGATATATGAGCTAGACTCCTTAAGGATGAGAGATTCTATGGAGAGCAAACCTAGGTGACAGCAAGCACCAACTATCAGACAAATGAGTGAAGTATTTTTGAACCACCTAGCCCACATGAAGCCAACAGATGACTACAGCTACATGAGTAATATCAGGTGAAATCACCAGAAGAACCACTCAGCTGAGCCCAAGCAAGGTGCTGTCATACAAATTCATGAGGAAATAAAATGGTGGTTGTGTTAAGTCACTAAATTTAAGGGTGGGTTGTTCTGCAGCAATAGCTAAGTGAGACAACTGTTCATCATTTAAAAAAAAAATCCAGTAAAAGTAATCAGCCTGACTGGAAAATGAGCAGGTAAGTCACAAAATAAGAAACACAAATGGCTGTTGACTTTCTTGTATTAAGTACAGATAAATTATGCTTTTGCTTCTACAGCTATAAGTAGCTTGGATGAACTCCTAAATCCAAAGCAGTGAATACAAGAAGCTAAGCTGTTTTATTGAAGGCAATAGAGGGATAAAAGATGGGAAGTGCTCATAAAGATGATAGTTAGGAAATAGAGAACAGAGACATTTTACTACATTCCAGAGTTTGGTTTGCTTTAATGTTACTGTAAAAATAATCAAATTGGTGTTTTATAATACTTGCTTAAATCTCACTGCCTTAACGAGTTCTGGCTTACTACTAAAAATATATAGAAATTCTTGATTCTAAAACTGACTGAGATTTAGTGGAAAGGCAATCATTTGAATTTTAGACAAAGGAGATACCTTTATTAGTACTATTATTGCCTATGGATTCTATATTTTGTCTTCCAGACTACTTTTATTATATATCTATATCTATATCCATGTCTATGTTTTCTCATTAACATTAATTAAATATATGTGAAAGAACTAATCTGAGTATCTGATTAATGAGACATACTTATTCTAATGAAATAAGATTCAAAAGCAAAAAAAAGTTGATGTTTCCATGCATTTTAATGCAGCTATTGCACACAGTTGTCTAATTTCTTACTAGATAATGTAAAAATACTGAAAACGGTTCAAAGACAAACATTTTTATGTTCATCAGCCAGTTAACCAATATGGATAGTGTACTCAAAACATTTTACTGCCACCTCGTCACATTGTACCTATCAATGTTTTGAGCACACTCACGCATACTAGGGGAGACAGTCATACAAAGAGTCAAAAATGTAGCCCCTAGTATGCTGAAACTACAAAAAAAAGTAAGATAATATTTATACATATATGTGTATGTATGTATATATAATGTGTGTATATATACATATATGTCATAGTGAACACAGTAAGAATGTCAAGATACATTTGAAAATGTAAATTGTTAAAAGCGTTTCTCTCTCTTGAGTGTATAACTTTTTCCAGAACTTGCAATAGAAATATGCTTCAAATAGCTCCCCACTATAAAATAACGAAAATAAATTAAGAAGCTTCTAGCTGTGCAACCTTGGGCAAATTACCTAATCTCAGTTTCTCCATTTGAAACAGGAATAACAATAGTACTCAATTCATGGGATTTTTGTGAGGATTAAGACAGCTAATATGTCTAAAGCGCTAAGAACAGTGCCTGCCACATAAAAGGCACTTAATAAATCTTAGCTATTATTGTTGCTTTTCTTACTACTACTTTATTGGGTGTCGTTGATATGTTCTTAAATAAGAATGTGTCCCTTTTTAGATGAATCCAAACATACTACAATTCGGGTAAATAAGCCCACCATTGCATATTTCTAAGACAACCTTATATTTTAGAAGGTTGTACACAGAGACAAAAACAATAAAAATGATGTATATGGATTAATTTTCTGATTAAGAAGAAGGATTTTAGTAGCTCAGGACAGCATAGAACCAACAAATTTAGATGATGTTTAAGACTTGGGTTTAAAATGTCTGGTAAAAAGAAAGAATACAGTGTCCACAGTTTTGTCTTCAAATACACCTGCTACTGGCAAATTCACTTTCTGGGGTCTGAAAATGATGACTAATAAATGTCTTTTGCAGACCTCCTCATTTGGCAGAACATTCTTCATTTGACTTATAAAACCTTTGCAGAGTCAGAGGGCCAAAGAAATAACTTTGGTCAGGAAGAGTATAAAACTTTTATAGTAACAAATCACAAAACAGCAAAATTATGAACTAAACTGCTAAATTCATCATTCTGCTTGGAAAAGTGTGTGCATTGAGTGGACAGTATCACCGAACACTACTACAAGATAAGCTGAAGCTGGTGGATTAGCAGCTACTTGGGACTCAGATATTTCTAGGAGCATAACTCTTTCTAAATCCCCCATTTGTTCTGTCCTCTTGGGGCAGTTCTTCAGCCAAAGCCCCTTTTGAGAATTCAGTCTACTTCCCTTTTAGAACTGCCACTTCCACCAGCTGCTTCTCTCATTACCTTACTGTTCAAGCGGAAAAGGCCAACCCCGGGTTATTCTAATGATAGCAAACACCTCATAAAGAAATCTGCCAAATTTACTTTTCCACAGAACATCATTTTTATGGCTTTTCATGAGTCCATGAGGAAAGAAAGCATCATGTATAAAATATAACTTCCAGAAATCTTAAAGATATTAAGAATTATCCCTACAGTGTTAGATTGGTGGGTGCCCCAGTCTATAGGATGGTGGCATCTTCAACTTCCCCATAGAAATTCCCTCAGTCTGTCACTGTACCTAGCTACCCACAGGAGAAGATGAGAGATCCCACAAAGTTAGGACATTTTTAGAAATATCTCAAAGTTAAAACAACTTCAAGCTTTGGGGTGTGTACTTTTCTACTGTTGGTTCTGTAATTGCGTGCAATAATCACCTTGCTTTAGTCTATCCTGGTAGAGACAAAATTTGGTGTAGTTAATCAGGAGTTTGGAATGTCTGAACTTTGACAAGTTTTTTAACCTCGCTGTACCTCAGTTTTTGCATCTGTAAAGGGGCTATATTAAACAGTACCATGTCTCATAAGATTATGGTTAAATTAAGTGAGTTAGATTCTGTAAAGCACTTAAAACAGTGGCACATAGTAAACACAATGTAAGTGTTTTATGAGTTTTCTCTTTATGGTAAAGTTTCGCTACAAATTGTATAAAGATGTAAAAAGTGAATTATCAAAGACAATGAACATAAAGTCCTTTGGGAACAATGAATAATGCTTATTTCGTTTTATTTATTTATTTGTTTGTTTTTTTGAGACAGAGTCTTGCTCTGTCACCTAGGCTGGAGTGCAGTGGCGCGATCTCAGCTCACTGCAACCTCCCAGGTTCAAGCAATTCTCTTGCCTCAGCCTCCCAAGTAACTGGGACTACAGGCGTGCGCCACCACGCCCGGCTCATTTTTGTATTTTTCGTAGAGCCGGGGTTTCACCACGTTGGCCAGGATAGTCTCTAACTCCTGGCCTCAGGTGATCCACCCGCCTCTGCCTGCCAAAGTGCTGGGATCACTTTGGCATGAACCACCGGGCCTGGTTTGAGCTGATTTTAGGAGCCAAAGAATCCCCTCTGCCTCCTGGGAAAATCCCTGTTTACTTTTGCCTATGCTCCAAGTTTACAGTTGTCCCACCCTTAGACTCAAGGAAAGGCGCTAAGGTAGCGGCAGGAAATGCCTAGCTGGGCAATTCTCTTCAGAAGTCAGAACTCACATTGTGTCTGACCGTCCACTATGCCCTCCCCTTGACCTGAAGCTGAAATGGATAAACAGAATCCCATTGCTAAAGCGACCTTCAACGGGGAAGATCCTTGGGAGAAAGACTTTGCTACGAGTTTAAAAGCCCCAGGTAACACTGGCCCAAATCACTACCAGTGCCTTCACTCTGCACCTTCCCCACGACCAAGGGGGCAACCAGGGGACCTCAGGCGAGACCTCCGGAGGAACACTGGAAGCAAGGGAACCCTGAGGGTGAGGAGGGGGTGCCTGGCTATTCTCTTTGGGAAATTACGTCCTGACCTTTGGCATTGCTTCCTGAAGGGGTAGACTCCCGGAGTTCTTTCTCCCAAAGACTTCAGGGATATCATCCTGTGAAGTCTTGCGTCCCTCCAGCCTCGAGTAACATTACTCAGCCTCCGAAGGGCAACGAAAGACTGGTAGCACCCCCAAGCAAGCATATCTCCACACTTCCTCTGCTCATCCCAAACCTCGCTCCCTCCCACCTCCCTACCAACTCTGCACCTGACCCGTGACCGACGGAACTGAAGGAGCGCAGCTGCCAGACTTGGAAGCCGGGTGCAGCCTCCAGGCACGTGCCCCCGCTCCGCCTCTTCCTAAGTCAAGTGGTCCGGGCAAAACTACTACCAAAACAGTTGCTCTTAGGTGGGGCGGGGGACCCGCCTCCTTGCATCCACCAGGCAGTAGCTCAGCACCCCCGCCCCACAAACCATTCCCACAGGCGCGCACGCCCCTCTCCGGCGGCGCACTCACCTGCAGTTGGGCTCGGCTGGCGTTGCCCGCGGCCGCGTCGG
>NW_012116099.1:4351853-4389818 GCF_000951035.1 Colobus angolensis palliatus | reverse complement strand
GGAGGAGGAGGAGGAGGAGGGCTTCAGCTGCGGCCGGGAGTTACCTCCACGCTTGGCTTCCCCGCCCTCGCCGCCCCGAGCCACTCACCCGGCAAGCCACCTCCACTACTCTCCGCGCTCCTCGGGGCTGCCTGCCGCGCCGCCCCGCACACAGAGTCCCGGGGAGGGCCGGTTCCAGATGGGGGCCCCGGGCACACCGAGGTTGGCACGATTTGGAGGTAGCCGGGGCGCCCTCGGCGTCTGCGTCCGCCTGCCGGGCTGTACCAAGTGCCCACTGCCGAGGTCGCTGTGGGGGCGCGAGTAGAGCCCTTGTGCTCACTGAGGCTCGGGGCTGTAGGTGGGTGGGATGGTGCCTGGGCTGCTTTAGAAACCTTTATTGCAAAATGGAGCTGGAGTTGCAGTGATGGAAAACGGAGGGGGCGCCGGATAAGCCAGGTGTCTGCCTGCGATCCCTGCTTGAAGCAGTCGGGAGGGGGGAGAAGTGCCAAAGTGTCCTTCCGAAGGGTCTTGACACTTGCTGGGCCGCCCGCTAGCCGGCGCGGCTGTTCGCGCGTCCGCGGCGCCCCGTCGAGCCTGGGAAGGGAGGGGAGTCCAATTCGCTGGGCGTCCGTCTGGTCACCGGCGCAGGTGTTGGCCGGAAGCTGCCGGGACTCAGGGCCCGCGGCTCAGGCGCTCAGGAACTGGGAGTGAATCTCGGCTCTAGCGGGCTTGCATCTAGGGGGCTTATCCCGGGGGTGCCGCGACCAGAGGGGATTTGGGGGCTGGCGTCGCGCAGCCGTTGATCCCGGGCCACCGCCTCATGGCCGCGCTGCAGCCTCGGGCTCCCGCGTGCGGCTCATGCTTTGCAGGGGCGGTTGGCGAATGGAAGGGCTCCGGGATCTGGCTGAGGGCGCGGAGTCCTAGCGTCGGATGCTAGAGCGAACTGGGTCCGTCCGTAGCACCGCGCGCTTCCCTGCTAGATCTTGCTCGGCCTCCCGCCTTACCGAAGTGGCTCAGAGTAGCGGACTCGCAGTCCGGCTGGGCCTTTTATAGTGCGCTTCCCCGCCTCCTACCCGTTCCCTCCCTTCCTCCTCCCCAGCGCCAGCCCAGCCCTTCCCTCCCAGCGAGCCAGGACCTAGTCCATGCCTTCGCACACATCCGCTTCGCACATTTCCAAGCCCTTCCCGCGTCCCGGACGCCAGTGCCTCCGGAATGGAGCCTCCGAATTCTCCTTTGGTGAATGAAATTAAATAAATAAGCAACACTTTCTTGACGGCACGCCTCCCTTCCCCCCTCCCAATTTCCTACCTTCCTCCTCCGCGCCGTAGAAAGATTTAAGATTCTTAATTCAGCGGCTTTCGAGTTCTCACAAGGTATCTCAACCAAGCATTATCCATATTAAAGCAAACCTTTGCTCCGTTCCGAAGGTTCCTCCGGTCACCGCGGCACTTTGCAGAATTTAAATAGCAATGGTTAAGGTAGGGTCTGTTGGTTGGACTTATTTGTGCCCGGGAGAGGAAGGGCTTGCTGCCTCTTTAAAGATGCCTGCAGCATCTTTAAAATTCTAACCAACTCCAGCATCTTATTAATAAATTGGCAGCTGTTTATAGAGTCTGCTATATTTTTTCCTTTTCAGTTTTTGGGGGGGGGGTAGGGGGAAGTGCGAGGGAGGAGGGGAGATGTTTGGAGGGGTACTTGCTTTGGATCTGTAGGCAGCCGGGCCTGTCAGACATCTTATTTCCATCTCTAGGCTCTAAAATGCCAGTAATTGTCACTGGAGTGCGGGTCGGGGGGAGTGGCGGGGGGGAGGGGGAGAAACGTGAAACAATAACCGTCCAGGGTAGTTCAGATGGGAGATCAAAGAGGGGATCCCAGCAGCCTTTAAATCCTGGAAGGATCCTCCTGTGTGTTTTCTAATTAGGATCACTTAAAAGGGAAAGGGCTGGGGAATCAGCGCCGAAATAGAATATATAAATTAAGATGGCAAACTAGAATCCCATAGCCAAAGAGTTTTAAGGATGGTTCTAACCTCCAGTTGTGCCAGATTATGGTATAGGCTCGCAGAAACAAATGACTTTCCTATTGCCAGAGGCAGGCTGGTCTGAATTAGGATCCGGGGCCGCTGTGTCCTGCCCTTTCATCACACACAGTCTCCACATGTAAGCCTCAGCTGCCTCTCCTCTCATCTGAAAGTAACAGTTTTGGACCCAAGGAAGAAAATGACCTTTAAAAAACTCTGGAAAGAAACGTTTGCAATGAATGTAAATTCTTGTGAAATTGTAAATGGAGATTTGGAGATCAAAGTCTTTGTAAAATGTTGTAAAAATTGTAAATTGAATTTTGGGGACAGATGTCTTTATAAAATGTTGAACAAATGTATGAATGAATCCTATTAAAATCCCTTCACGCTGAGAGATCCCCATTCCAGGTGAGTTTATGTTCCAGTAAGCACACATAACGAGTATTGATAAACAGCCGGGCTCTATGATTCCAGTTGCTGAACCAGGCTTGTCAGCAGGGCTCTGTTTTTGAATTAGGGAACATGGGCTTACAATTTTTGTGGAAAAATAATTAAAAATTTAATAGACTAAACCAATTAAGTTTCAAGCACGTTTATGAAATTGTGTCAATAGCTGATAAAAATTTTTAAAATCCTACCTCCTTCAGCAGAGCGTCCAGAGCACCCTATTCATATGTTTATTATTGATTTTATGACACTTGGGGCACTTGTGTCTGTTTGCATGTCTGTCTGCCCACTAGACCTTGATTGGGATCACCTTTGTGGTAGAACATTTCAGAGCATCCCCTAACTCCCCATCTCCATCACCTCTATCCCAGTATCTAGTTTCTTTCTGGGTTCATGGCTGAGACATTTTCTAGGTATACTTGGATCTAGGTTTGGACTGTGAAGAGTTTTTTCCTTCCAGGTCTGACCATAAAACATCCTGAATGATTATCTGCACACACTCTCTCTTTCCTTTTTTTTTTTGACAGAGTCATTCTGTCACCCAGGCTGGAGTATAGTGGTGTGATCTCAGCTCACTGCAGCCTCTGCTTCCCAGGTTCAAGCGATTCTCCTGCCTCAGCTCCCTGAGTAGCTAGGATTACAGAATTCTGCCCCCATGCCTGGCTGATTTTTGTACGTTTTAGTAGAGAAAGATTTTCACCCTATTGGCCAGGCTGGTCTCAAACTCCTGACCTCAAATGATCCACCCGCTTCGGCCTCCCAAAGTGCTGGAATTACAGGCATGAGCCAACGTGCCCAGCCCTCTCTTTCCTTTCTACATGGCAAAGGACTCTGAGGTGAAAGGAACTCAAATTGAGTTACTGCTCAAAAGAGAATAATTGGACCAGGAATATCCGCATTGAACCTTGCACAGGTGAGATAAAACTTTGTTCACAGACATTGTGATGTGGGGATGTTTGCACAGCAGCTGGTAGAATAGTATCCATCTTAACAAGTATAATCTTTGAGACAATGCCTTGCACAGAGTAATTGCTCAATCAGTGTTTTAAAAATGCATGTAACAAATCTGGTATTTGTTTATGCCCCAGTTAATAGATTACCTTTCCTTAGAGTGCTTGTACTATAGGTGTCTGACATTAATTTTTATAGCTATTCTGCCTCTTGATTGTACTATTCTCACATAGATTTTGTCCTTCGTTATTGGTCCGATTTATCTTACAGGCAGGCTTATTTGACTGGAATATTTTAAGGAAGTAAGAGAAATTAATAAGCCAGAACACCTGTAGTTAATATCATTGCAGAGAACCTTGTGGCCTATTATGACCAGGATTTTATTGTTTTTTATTTTATTTTGCTAAAGATTGGTGCAACATAGCAAATAGTAGTTTCAATGTAATCCTTAATTTTTTTTTTAGTATGGAAAGTTTTAAATATATACAAAAGTAAAGAGAATAATATAATAAATCCTTACATACTCATAAGCCAGCTTCAACAAAACTTATGGCCAATCTTGTCTTACCTGTATTCTCAATATTTTCATAAATTTTCTCCCTTTCAGATTATTTTAAGCAAATTCATGATATGTAATTTCATATGTACATAATTCGGTATGCATCTCAAAAAAGGTAAGGGCTCAATTAAGCAATGTTTTTTTTTTTTTTTTTTCTTTTTTGAGGCGGAGTGCATCTGTGTTGCTGGGCTGGAGTGCAGTGGCCGGATCTCAGCTCACTGCAAGCTCCGCCTCCCGGGTTTACGCCATTCTCCTGCCTCAGCCTCCTGAGTAGCTGGGACTACAGGCGCCCGCCACCTCGCCCGGCTAGTTTTTTGTATTTTTTAGTAGAGACGGGGTTTCACCGTGTTAGCCAGGATGGTCTCGATCTCCTGACCTCGTGATCCGCCCGCCTCGGCCTCCCAAAGTGCTGGGATTACAGGCTTGAGCCACCGCGCCCGGCCGCAATGTTTTTTAAACACAGGCATATAGAATCTGAACTTTAAAACAGATTTGAGAAGTCACAGCCAGAGACTTTTTCTGGGTGTAAGAATGATCAGAATTTAGGGATTGTGGTGGAGGCTGTTCTGTGTTCACAAAAATCCTGTTTCCTCTTCTTCCCGGGCATTCTAGTACACTTCATTTCTTGGTATCCTATGCATGTGACTGAATTCTGGCCAATATAATATGGGTGGATTAGTGTGTGTCCCTTCCAGATCTAGCCCATAAAAACATCCTGTGCATGATCTTTTCCTTTTTACCCTTGTCTGCTGGCTGGATGTTTTTGCCCAGGGTGACCCTAGAGCAATGAGCAGTCTGGGTCTCTGGAGCAGAGTCCCTACCTGACCCCTACATCTGCCCAAGAACACCCTGGCTGGGCTGTTGTGTAATTGAGAAATAAACTTTTTAAAAAAATGTGTGAAGCCATTAAACTTTTGTGGTTTGTTCCAGGAACTTTCATTATCCTAACTAGGGGGCAATGTTCTGAGGCTGGAGGGATGGCAAACTTTTTCCTTAGAGGGCAAGATGGCAAATTTTTTTTGTCTTTGTGGGCTATAAGGTCACTTTTGCAATTACTCAACTCTGGTGTTGCAGTGGGAAACTAGTCACAGAAAATACATGAAGGAATGGGTACAGCTGCGTTTTAATAAAATTTCACGTATACAGCTAGGCAGCTGGACCACACGACTTAGTTTGCCAACCGCTGTCCTAAGGGACTGGCACAACCTCACCACCTTGTTTGCTTTAGAGGCTATGTATGAAGGAATTAGTCAGATGGACTTCACTTACTGTTTTATCTCCCTAGTCTCAGTTCCCTCATCTGCCTCATCTGTAAATTGGGGCTAAGAGTGTCTATTCTCAGGCTGTTGTGAAGTTCAACTGTCACTCTCACGTGGAGGAAAAAGTAAGTCATTCTAGGTCTCTAGGTCTGATGGATACGGGACTCCACGTTCTGTCCATGAGGGCAGGGCACTGGTTTGCCTCATTCACTTCTGAATTCACACAGTAAATACTCCATAAATATCTATTCAATGAATGAAACTTGTAGAAAACTGTTGAAATTTGGAACTCCGAGGAGCCTTAGAGGTAAACTGGAAGCCCTCAAGGAAACACAAACAAACAGAAAGCCTGAAGTGTTGTTCTATTAGAGCCTCTCCTTTGAACTATGAAGGGGTCACAATGCTCAGAAGTGAGAAAATCACCACAATCAGAGGTGCTCCTAGGGTCTCCACCCCTGAAAGTAGCTGCTAGGCTTGTGGGACACCTGGACTGCCAGCAACGTTGCACTTCCGTATCCTCCAACACACACAAAACCTAGGAAGACTGGGGGGACATCTGTGGCTCTTTTCACTTCATGCTAAAAGCCCCTAGCTATACAGAGTCCAAGAGACCACCAAATATGTGAGTTTCGGAGGAGGTCAAGAAACTATTCCAGAGGGAGTGCTATTTCTCCCCAGGACAAGGCTAGAGCAGTGGTGAAATGGGACCCGCTTCTCGGAAGGATTCCTGATGATTCTCCCTGACATGCCAGATTCCTTTACTGCATTTCTGTTGTGATATTAAAACATAATAACCTGCTCCTCCAGTGACCTCTTCTGCAAATAGCCAACCCTTATAGTTCCCACCGGAGACCCCTTTATTGCATTTGCTTTGTTGTTATTATTTCCGTGCAAATTCTGGAAAGCAAAATAGAATCTCAGGCACATGTTATAACTAGGGGAGAAAAGTGCATCATAATTACAAGGTTTTGTAATTTCCAGGCAAAAAAGAGGACAAACTATTTGGTCAGAATTAAATCTTGGAGTCTAGACGTTGGGAGGGGTCCACAGAATTCATTTAGCTTCCTTTACAGATGAGGCAACAGGCCCAGAAAATTAAATAGACATTCTCAATATTGCACAGGGACTTGGTGGCAGCATCAGGACAAGAGCCCAGGTTTCCTAACTTCCAAGACCAACGTGCTTTCTGTTTCTGAAAGTAAACTTTCAAAAATTAAAGTACGCTGTACATATGGAAAAGAGCACATATCCTGGCTGCATAGCCGAATGGAATTTTCGCTATGCAGATCAAGAAACAGAATGTTACCAGTACCCCAGAAGCCAATTACCCAAAAGTTACCAATATTCTGACTTCTCTCACCATACATTTGATTTGCCTTTGAAAATTAATTAATCAAATTTTGCAGTATATACTCTTTTGTGTCTGGCTCCTTGTGCCACCCTCTATTGCTCTCCCCAGCTTTTTGCTTCAAAATAAATTGAAAACTATAGAAAAGTTGCAAGTATAATTGAATGAACATCTGTAGTTCCTTGTGGTAGACTGTTTAAAATGACCACAGTTTTCTCCCCATTGTCTCCAGGCTTTTTACAAGCTGGCTTTGTACCCCTGGAAGCCTTGTGATTTAGTTTCACTAACAAAATGCATCAGAGGTGATTTTGTACCAGTTCTGTGGTTGAGCTTCAATAAGCTTTACATGCCCTCTTTCTCCCTCAATCTCTCTCTCTGTCTCTCTCTGTGTGTGTGTGTGTGTGTGTGTGTGTGTGTGTGTGCGTGCGCGCGCGCATTTCTGTTTTGGAACTTTCCCACTGCCATGTGGATAATCCAGGACTAGCCTCTTGGAGTGATCCTAGTCATCACTGTTGCCCCAGCTGACACCTGCCTATTCTCAGAAGCAGAGCCACCCAGTAGACCTGCAGTTCATCACAGACACATGAGAGAGATTAAGAGAACCCAGCTGAAACCAGAGAAAGCACCCAGGTAAGCTGCGCCTAAATAGAATGAGAGGTGAAATAAATGGTTGCTGTTGCGAATAGGGTAGTTCATCACGCAGGGAAACCTGCTAAATACAGCCCTTCACTTCAAATACTACAGTAGGCATTTTTTAAGAGTAAGGAGATTCTCCTACATCATCACAGCATAATTCTCATACTCAGGACGTTTAACATCGTTTAACATCGACACAATAATATGATCTAACTTATAAACCACATTCAAATGGTTCAAATTGTCCCTACAATATTTTTTACAGCAACTCTTTTCTGTCCAGGATTCAGATGAGAATCACTCTGCATTTAATTGTCATTGTCATGTCTGTTTATCACCTTCAGTCTTCAACAGTCCACATCTCCCACTCCTCCTTTTTCTTTGGGTCTTTTGTGCCATTAACATTCTTTAAAAGCCTAAGCCAGCTGATTTTGCAGAATGCCCTTCAGTTTATATTTGTGTGATTGTTTCTCTAGGATTAATTTCAGATTATACGTTTGGTCTAGGAATGCTGCCCGGATGTTATGTTCTTCTCAGTGCATCACATCAGGGAATCCGTGATGACATTTTTCCCAGTTGTGGGTAAATCTGTTTCAAGATATGGAGATCCTGAGTCATTTTTGTGAGGTTAAATGGGAAGAGTTCTTGATTAAGAATATGTCAGTGTGTTGGCTATCTTTTTCTTATGTGTGGAGAAAGGGGAAACATGAGTTCATCTAATTTCCTGGGAATTTACTTCACTTTGCTCCAAGTTGTTTGTCAACATCATCCAACTCCCTCAGGGCAGTGGGCTGTGACCTTATTAGAGGAGGGCTGTCCTCAGGGTGAACTCTGTGAATCAGTAATTTTGTTTGCTGTAATCAAAAGTCATTATCAATCCATTCTTAAAAGCTTAGCCTTAAATTCTTTTTTTGTTCACCTTTTTTGGGGAGCAAGTCAGGCTTGGTGTAAGACAAAGGAGAAATAAATTTGTTGTTCATGAAAATTGTTTTTAGTGATTTAAAAATAATAAATACCTTAGCTTTATGATGCATTTTTTAAAAAACACAAGGAATATAAATATACCCTAGGGAAGTCAAAAGAGCTCAGTGAAATAAAGAAAAAAGCCAAAAGGCTAGAAGTTTTAACTCTTTTTTTAAAAAAATAACGAAAGAATAGTTGAAATAATCTTTCACCAACTTCAGTTGAGATTATATCTGAAAGAAAGCTAAAGCTGATTAATTTGCATTTAGAAGTGAATTTAATCCAGCAATTCCTCAGCAGAGAAAGATCAAACTGATACCTCTAAGATGCCACATCAGAGATGTCTCCACTCAAAATAGATTTGCGACTGGCTGGTTCTAACATCTTTACTAATAAACACAAGATCTCATCATCAATGCTTGTGGCAAGGATTTCACAATGACTCAGGGTGTAGTGCCTCATTTGTGAGCCAGATGTGTCTAAACTGAAATCTGAAGATTCTCACTTGTAAACTCTAAACAGGATGATGAAAGTTAAATGAGAAATAGCCTTGTAGAGAAATAAGCATGAAGGAGCTGTTTACACGTTTTTGGAAGCAAATTTGGTGTGGTTGTTATTTTATAAAGGTTGAGATTTTCCTTTATTTACCTGGGGTCTAACTTGATTCTGAAGTTGTAGTTTAGTAAATAACCATCAACTTTTATCCATAATAAGTGACAAACAAAAAGTAGTGTTTTGGAATAAAGATTTTATTTGTTGGGGCCATGAAAGTCAAATAATTAAAAGTTTAAAGGGATGTTTTGGTTACTCACAAAGATTGAAAGATAAACTGTTCTCACACTTTTGTTTTTGTGTGTGTGTGTGTGTGTTTCTGTGAGTAAACAACATGTGATGGTAATATCAGGCATGGCAATATTGAAAAAACAGTTATACTTGTAGTAGTCACGGAAAGTAAAATTGGTTGCTATAACAAACAATCCCTCCAAAGCCCAATGGCTTAGCATAATAAAAGTATGCTTTTTTAGCCGGGCGAGGTGGCGGGCGCCTGTAGTCCCAGCTACTCGGGAGGCTGAGGCAGGAGAATGGCGTGTACCCGGGAGGCGGAGCTTGCAGTGAGCTGAGATCCGGCCACTGCACTCCAGTCCGGGCGACAGAGCAAGACTCCGTCTCAAAAAAAAAAAAAAAAAAGTATGCTTTTTGTTTATGCTGCAATAGTTTTCATACTTTGGTATCCAAAGGGCAGTCTTCCTTTGATGAGGGGACCCAGGCTCCTAATTAGTGGCTATACATTTTGTAGAACATTCATATAGCAGACAAGTGAAGAGAGAAAAAGTATATGGAGGCTCAGGATGCTTTAAGGGGCAGACCACTTGCCATTGACCAGAACTTAGTTACACCAACCCCACCCAACTGCAAGAACAGTTGGGAAATAAAGAATTCCTATAATGCTTAGGAGGAAAAGGAAATGGATATGTTTCCACATAGAATTATGTGGAAATAATGCTATCTTTTTCTTTTAGAAAAGGAAATGGGTATGTTTCCACATAGAATTATCTCTGCCAAAACCCCACTCCACTTCATTAGTATGAATGAAGATCATAGTGTTTCCATACGGGGACTAGAGTAAGGGTCAGCAATTTCTTTCCTATTAAGCACTGGATAGTAACCATTTTCAACTTTGTGTCACAAGAAGAAAAAATGAAGGGCATTACTTGTATACTTATATAACCACTTAAAATGTGACCATATAAAAATGTAAAAACCATTCTTTGCTCATGGATCTTACAAAAAGAAACTTTTTGTAATCTTACAACAGGATTTGGCCTGTTTACTTAACATACTATTTTATTTAACCTGAGCAATATATAAAATCCTATCTCTTACCATAGTGCCAATGAGTGAGGACTGGTATAGTCAGACCAAGCCAACATCCTCCTATGTGGCTGTCTCATTATGATTATTATCTAATTATACAGTACCCAGGAAAAGTAACCATTCTAAAACAGGGAGAGAAATAAGAGCAAGGATAACGGTAACATCTGAGTGCTTAACTGAGATAACAGAAGTACTGAGTGAATTGAATAATGGTATAATTTCAATTTTGCCTATTTTACTAATCCCTGGAGTAGAGAAATCCTAAAAGGAAATGTTTAGTGCTACAGGATTACCTTCTTCTCAGATTCCTTCCTAAAATGATTTTGATTTTGGTTGAGACTTTCAGGTGACCATTTATGGCAAATTAAATTTGAAAATATAGACTTAATTGAGGTTATGATGATTATGCAAAACAAGTTATGGTCTCAGAAGATTGCATTTAAAATAAAAATGTTTACTGTAAACTGAAAATAAACAGCAAAAATTATGTTATGTTTCAAAATGTGACAAACCTATATGTCATTATAACAGGGTTCATTTCTGCAACATAATACACAGTTAGACCATGCTATTTAATATTTTCTAGGCACCTCATTTGTGATGACTCAAATTACTGAGATTCGTTCAGTACTTCTGTTATCTCAATTAAGCACTCAGGTGTTGCCTTTCTCCTTGCTCCTCTTTCTCTCCTTGTTTTAGATATTGTATAATTAGATGATAATCTTAATGAGACACTGGAATTATTAAATGGTCCAGGAAGAGCCACATAGGAGAATGTTGCCTTGGCCTAAGTATACCAATCCTGACTCATTGGCTCTGTGGTAAAAGGAGTAGGATTTGATCTATTACTTAGGTTAAATAAAATAGTAAATAAAAGAAAGCATTGCAAAAATGTGGTTTGTCACGAAAGATTTTACTGATGAAGAGATTTCTGTTCCTCATAATTTTTAAAGTATTTTTACTATTATAAACACAATATTTTTCCTTGAAAATATGGGGAATTATTTTAAATGAAATTGAAGTTATACATATTTATATTTCCTAAAGATGATTATTGTTTACCTCTGGCATAGTTCTTTTCCGTTTACACACACACACACGTATGCACATGTAAACACACAACTCATTTATCTGCACGTGCAAATATACATAGACTGCATACGTATATAGACATTTGTACATAATTTGGGGATATAACTGAAACCATACGGCCATTAAAAATCTTCCAAAAGAGCACTTTTAATGGTTGCAGCATGTGTTCTTGTATGAATATATAGTAATTAGCCTACCCTCTATTTTTGGACATTTTCATTATACAAAATTTCCTTCATTAAAATACCATTAAGAAGTATATAGACAGCAAAATGAGTGCTTATATCAACAAAAAGACATGTACAAATATTCATAGAACCTTAGTCCTAATAGTTCACAGCTGGAAACAATCCAAATGTGTATCAATTTTGGAATGGATAAACAAATTTTACTGTATCTGTACAAGGGAATACTAATCACCAATGGAAAAGAATTAATGGCTGGCGGCTACATGTAACAAGGTGAATGATTCTCACAGACATAACATTTAATGGAAAAAAATAACCAGATGCAAAACAATACATTCTGTATCATTTCGTTTATATGAAATTCAAGAACAGGCACAACTAATCTAAGGTGATGAGAGTTCAGCACATTGCTTGTGGGAAGGGTATAGACAGGGACGGCGTACAAGGAAACCTTCAGAGTACTACACATGTTCTCCATCTTGTGCATATATGTAAAAGTTAACTGAGCTGTACATTTCAGATTTGTGCACTCTATGTAAGCTGTACTTTAATAAACAGAAATAAGCATAGAGATAGTCTGTGATACATCTTTGAAGACAGGATTTGACTATATTTGTTATAAGTTCCTTAGCATAATCTTATACATTCTAAAAAATGCTATTTTGAATCTTCAAAACATCTATGCTCTCTTTTCTGTTATAGCACTTTCACAAGCTAGATAAATGGCAGAATTTTTTAAGATAGTGTTAGTAATATTAGATTTGTCAAAGGAGAATAAATCCATGAGAGTGTCATGACTAGGACTCTTGCATTCTTTTTTGGGCTTGAGATAAATTTCAATTTAATCTAGCACTGAATATATTAAATCTGGAATAAAAAGCCAATATAATGGAAGATCCTTCTCCATTAACTGTGGTTTACAGAAAGAATTCATAAAAGGATTCTTTAATTTGTAAAATTTCCCAGTACAATTCGATTATGATAGAATGAATAAACAATTCCATTATGTTTTCAAGGATGCTGCTAGTTAATGGAGCAAGGAAATACGCCTCCTACAGTACATTAACTTTCTATGTGAAGACTGTATGTATTACCTTGGTTTTTGCTATGATAATGCTGCTTAACAAAAACACCAAAATCTCAGTGGATTACAACAAAAAACACTGTAATTCACACTTACAAATCTGCAGGTCGGCTGTGGTTTATTGATCTTGAGTGGTCTAGGATGGAGTACAGGTTTCAGGTCAATTTCAAGCTTTCTCTTCATGTTTGCATTTCAGAACCCAAGCTGAAAGAACAACAACTTCATTGGGCTTCATAGTAGAGAGTGTACACTCCAAGCGGCCTAGCCCACCCACACAAGCACATATAAGGTTTAAATTCACATTGCAGCCTTTTACATGCCATTGGCCAAAGCACCATGGCCATACCCGACATCATTGGTGAGGTAGAAGCCTGGGCTGAGTATACTCCATGTGTGTCAGTAACTACCGATGCATAACAAACAACCCCAAAACTCAGTGTCTTAAAAAAGCAAACAACAATTTATTATTTCTCACAAGTCTATGAGTTCATTGGGTAGTTTTGCCAATCTGGGCTAATCCCAGTTGTGCATCTGTGTGAGATGGCCTGTGGCCCAGGACCTGGTTCATCAAGGATAATCTCAGCTGGGACAAAACAGCTCTGTTCCATGTGGCGTCTCATTCACCAGCAGACTAGCTTGGACTTGTTCTCATAATGATGACAAGGTCCAAGCGAGAACAGAAGCTTGTGACATGCGAACCTACACTCAGATGTTGTAGGATGCCACTTATGCTGAATTCTGTTATCTAAAGCAAGTCACAAAACTGGCCTAGACTTAAAGTGTGAGCTAATTCCAACTCCTGATAGGAAGACTTATACAGGTACATTGTGGAGGGTATAGATAAAGGGAAGAGTAGGGAAGCGTGGCTGGTTTTGCAATCTCCCATACTGACTGCAGTATAGTTTGGTAAGGGTGGTGAGGAAAGGAACATCTAGATTCTAAAAAGCATGAAACACATTTCAACTTAGTTAATTAAATTTCAGCTTAGTTTTCCTATAACAGGGATGCTACTAAAGCCAACAAGAAAAACTGGGCTATTTATCTTATGTTAGGATCCTATTGTGTGTTTTCTAAAATCATTAAGTCATCACCAGATGATGGTGTTTTGCCCACTTAATACCTTAGTCAGTTTCATCCTGAGACCTTAAGGAAGTTGTTTACTAGTGTCTTATTATGGCATAGGAAGTTGACACATAATACTTTGTCTAACTTGTCTCTCTATAATTTTAGTATACATCGTTCAGTTAATTGTAGTGAGACTGCATGATCAAAGAAAAATGATACTATAATAAGTTTTGGTAATGAATAAAATTATGTAAATAGGGAGTAAGTTTTATTCTTATTTTCCATGATTTTTTTTTCCCTTTAAGATTTCTCACTTCTCCCTTGGATATCTTCCAGAAATCCTGTGGTAAGTTGGACTGTTTTCCCCAGTGGAGTGTTTCTCTGCCCAATTGATATATCGATATTAGGCTTAGTGGTATACGATGGTTGATTTTATGTGTCAACATGACTGAGATATGGGGGGCCAAGATTAAACATTCATTCTGAGTGTGTCTGTGAGGGTGTTTCTGTATGAGATTAGCATTTGAATTGGTGGACTGAATAAAACAGATTCTTCCCCAACATAGGTAGGCGTCAGCCCATCCCTTGACGGCCAGAATAGACCGAAAAACCGAAGGAAGAATTTGCTCTCTCTGCCTGATTGATTGACTTTGGATATCAGTCTTCTCCTGCTCTTAACTGGGACTTACACCATCAGCCCTCCAGTTCTCAGAACGACACCACCAACTTTCCTGGTCTCTGGCTTGCACATGGCAGATTGCAGGACTTCCCAGCCTGCATCATTGCATAAGCCAATTCCTTATAATAAGTTTGACATCTATGTCTGTGTCTGTGACTGTATCTGTCTGTCTATCTATACCTATGTTCTATTGGTTCTGTTTCACTGGAGGACCCTGACTAATACACCGTGTGACTTAGTTTGGCTAGTGGCATGTAGGTAAAAGCAACGGTATGTCAGTTTTGAGGGTAGGCCTTAAGAGACTTTGTATATTTCTTGTGCTTCTGCCCTGGGGCAGCCACTGTTCTAAGAAAGATGAGAGATATGTGGAGCAGGCCTTGACCTGACTTGAAGCCTAAAGCCAAGGCCAGCTGAGCCCAGCTTAGGTCACCAACCCCACCTGCTCTGCAGATATGCCACTAAGTTATAGAGTGATTGTTATGCAGCATTATTGTGTAGCTAGTTAACTGATTCCTAAAGTTTCCAGAAAAATGAGCTGAATTATCTCTCCATGATGCAGGTTCCTATTTACTGACACAAAGCTTGGATAAACAAATTCTATATAAAATCTTGCAGTTGGGAGACCACTCATCTCCTACCTTCACAACTTGCCACATCTACATAACCCCTCTGTTATTATTAACCTAATCTTTTTCTAATTTCAAATTAGAAAATTCATATGTGCATTCACCAACTCTATTTGTTCTTATCCTGGGCACACAGAAGAATTACATTTTCCATCCAGGTGGGGTCATATGGCCGAATTCTGACTGAGAAATGTTACTGATTCACTCATTTCTAGAACTGATTCCTGAAATCTGCATTGTTCTTTCTCTCTTTCCCTTTCTTCCTGTCTCCCCTTGTCTACTGTCTGGATGCAAAGAATACAGTTAAGGACTCCAGAGTTCTAGAAAATGGCAGCTTCAATAGAGGAAATGAATCTTGGGTTTTGAATGACCTTATGCATCAGAGGCCTTCCTCCCTCCTATCTCACCAACCTGCACTGGACTGTCTATGAGCAAGAAATTAATGTTTTTTAAAAAATTTATCTATTATTTTATTATTTTTAAGATATCAATGTTTATTATGTTAAGCCACTGAAAACTTGGGGGTATTTGTGTAGGCAGCAGTTACCCTGTGCAATAAAAAGCATAATCCTCAAAATTAAAATATGTTCATCCTCTTATTACCTGAACTTACTTTTTGTACCACCTGTGATCCACATGCCACACTTTGGAAAAACACTACTGTGATCCAGATCCTTATATACAGTCAGGGAAACTGAGCGTCAGAGAGGGAAGATGCCACCAAGTCTGTGTAGTGAGTTAAAGCAGGAGCTGGCAATACCTCCGGGAATGCTGTCCATGCATCCAGTCCACCAAGAACTACAGGGCCAGCTCCCCTCAGGATTCTGAAGTAGCTTGTCACAGACACTGCTAATATCCCGTATCACCTGGGCAACATAGATAGATGCCAAGGACTCCCTGCTCTGATGACCTGTAACTCTGCCTGACGGTGTTCTCTAACCACAGGAGTGCATCCCTGTCTGACCTGCACCCAGTGATGGAGGCCCTGAGAACAGCCCTCAAGCAATGACAGACGGGAGGGGTGAGAAAAGACTCTGATTTCCTTCCCATGTGGTGTAACTCTGGGGACTGTTCTATGCAGATCCAGAGGGTCCTCAGAGGGGATGAACTCCAGTTGCCTGCAGAGCTGACTTGCTCATTAGCATTCTCAGTCCTGGCTCCTTCCTTCTCACTCTCACTTCCCCTACCTGATGATATGGCAGACAGTGTGTTATGAACTGTCCTTCCAAATCCATGCATTGAAGCCCTAATCCCCAACGTGATGGCATTTGGAAGTGGGGCTGTTGGGAGGTAGTTAGGTCATGAGGGTGAGGCCCTCATGAGTAGGATTAGTGCCCTTATTTTGAGAAGGTACATACTGGAAGAGATTTCTAGGCAAAAGATCCACCACTTAAGAAGTCCTGGAGGTGGGAAAGGGCTTAGCATATCCAAGGCATAGAAATGGGCTTGTATGGCTACAGTTAGAGGGGAGTGGAGGAGGAAGTGCTTGAAGAGGTGGGCATGGGTCAGATCCCTATGGAGAGACATGGATTTATTCTAAGAATTATGGAAAAACAGCAAAAAGTCCCAAGCAGAAGAGCAATTTGACCTAATTTATGGTTCCAGAGCTCAGTAGCAGACCTTTCCAGAAAATGCAGAAGCCAAGGCAACCCCTTTTGGTAGGAGGCAACATAGGTACCCCACAAGGTCCTAGGTATCCTCCAAGAAGTCCCTCTTAGAGGGGAGTCTGGGCCGGAGGGGACTCAGTGCTTCCATGCACTGTGCAGAGCCACCAGCCCTCTGCAGACAATTTCCACTGTGGTCTGTTGTGTTCCTCCTTCCAGTCAGAAGGGGCTGGTGCACGTGGCCCTGGCTGGATAAAGATACTCTCACTGCTTACAAAACATATCTTGGGCCCAATTCTGTCTTAAGACCTTTAAAACTGGCAGCTACTTCATACCAAATCCAAAGTGGATTCAAATGGGAAGAAAATATAAATCCACTGGTGGCATGCGCCGGTAATCCCAGCTACTTGGGAGGCTGAGTCACAAGAATTGCTTGAACCCAGAAGGCAGAGGTTGCAGTGAGCCCAGATCACGCCACTGCACTCCAGCCTGGGCAACAGGGTGAGACTCTGTCTCGAAAAAAATATATATATATGTGTGTGTGTGTGTGTGTGTGTGTGTGTGTGTGTGTGTGTGTGTATGAATATATACATCCAGGATTAAAAAGATATCTTCCCACACATCGCCCACATGAAATAAATGTCTTTTTGCACAACACCTTGTTAAAATTGTGAGAGGAGGCCTCAGTAATATTTCCATGCCCAGGGGAAGAATTCTATTACAAAGGTGGACAAAATGGGCCCTTGAAAACTCCACCAAGGGATCCTGGAAATGGCAGAGGAAAATTGTGAGCTCTAGATGTAAACTAATTGAATAAAAGTGGCCCAGACAGGCAGAATAACTGAGCCCTCTGAGGAGTCTCTGTCACTGGCTTCCCATCAAAGGTAGGGAATTCTGTTGCAAAAGCAATTAGGTTGTTTCAGCTTTGGAACCAAGACGTCTGAAAATTAAAGCAAAAGTATGGAAATCCAAAACCAATCAGTACTCCAAAGACTGATTAAGTCTGTCTTTAAACATACAGATGCTTGAGTAATATTATTCAGGTTATTACAGTCACAGGATTGTGAGAAGTCTTATGACATTACTACGCTTTATGCGAGGTGATTTTAAAGCTGTTTTTGGTGTGAACCAATGTGACAAGCATTTGGACAAACACTTCTGTCCCTCAGAAACACATGTTTATTGTAGTTTGAAAATGCTTTTAAAGAGTTGGGTCAAACATTATTTTAAAGGGTGAGTTTATCCTTACAGATTTTGCATTTCTTTCTCTGAATCACCCAGCCCTTAATCCCTCCTCTTAAGTTTAAAAAGATGATTTGACAATACAAATTACCTTCTTTGTTTTCTATTTAGCAGAGCTTGTGGTTTTTATAGGCATATAAACTGGTTTTACAACTTCATTCTCTACAAGTTGTGGCATGAAGAGAAATAGGCAGTGGCTATAAAAAATGTATGCTAAATCACTGCTAATTAAAAATACAGCTATTGACCATGTTAACCAAACTAATTAATTGCTTTTCCATGTTATCATTTAACTAATTTATTTATCCATAAAGGCACATTTCATTAAAATAGACCATAATTTCAAGTGCACTGTGACTGTTGAAACTATAAAATCTTTCGGTAGTTTAAAATCTGAACAAGATCCTGAAGTTTGGTCCATGAACTAAATTGAGTGTTTGCATGTGAAATAGATGCCTATGTGTATGTGTCTTTATGAGATTGCTGATAGCAGAGATTTTACTTCATTCTAATTTATTTATCCCGACATTAGAAACAGTTTGAGTTGTGGCATTATCAACCTTATAATCTTCTCTGTGCTGCAATTTCCCTCATAAACATGGGAATAATAATAGCAGCTCCTTGTAAAGTTGTTGCATGCATTCATTCACTTATTAAAGGATCTAGAATAGTGACTGGCACACAGTAACATTTAATACATGTTACTTATTTTCCCCAACCCCTAGCATCCAGTTTTTGTGCACGTAGTTAATGCTTAGTTACTGCTTATTAATTAATATTTTGGTAAAAAAAACTTTTCTAGAATTTGAATGATAAAACAGATATTTTCATTAGTTCAGGGAGTCCAGTGAAGCTCATTCCACAAACATTCATTGTGTTAAACTAAATTTAGCCTAAAGCTGCCTCCTTACATATGTTAAATTCTGCCTGCAGGCTTCTGTCTACATAGTGAACTATAGCTTAACTGGATGTAGAAGACGACTATAATCTTCTCATAACAAATAGCTGATACTCAGCCAATCACAGTAGCCATACTTCAGCCACTCACAGGTGGCCAGCTATTAGAACTCTGTTCAAATAAGGCAAATGCCCAGCTGTAACCAACCCAGCTGTTTCCGTATCTCACTTCCGTTTTCTGTACGTCACTTTCCTCTTTCTGTCCATAAATCCTCTTTGACTATGTGGCAGAGCCAGCCTTGCTCTCAATATATTCTGGTTTGGGAGGCTGCTGTAATGGTAAATTGTTCTTTGTTCAGTTAGACTCTGTTAAATTTAATTTATTTAGAGTTTTTCTTTTAACAATTGGTATCTAGCATGTCTTACAGTGAATCATGAATGGTGTGCTAGAGGTGGACATAGTGACTTGTGAGAGCTGAATGTTAAAATTTCAGAAATGTTGTGAGCTGCTTTTAATCATGGCCATTATTCAGAATTAAATTACATAAATGTACAATTAAAGACATGATATTACAAGCAAAAGTAATATTCCAAACTTATTTCCTCTTTACATTTTACGATGACCTTGAATTTACTAACATTTGCTGCATCTGTGTGGTGGACGCACTGTATAACCATGTGCTTCTGCACATTGCTTTCCAACTCCATTGAATGACATCATGTTGGCAGCTTGAACTCAGCCATGGAGGGAGTATTTATGCCATTGAAATCAGCAAATGTTACCAGTTGGGGCTCCCCTAACTTGATTCCTTCCTCTCTGCAAAGCTGGTTGCTAAATATTTATCACCACCCCACTGACTGAGCTAGGCCTGGAGAGGGGTAGTGGGTATGGAAGGGTGGATACCTTCAAAAAGTTTACCATTGGCCGGGCACGGTGGCTCATGCCTGTAATCCCAGCACTGTGGAAGGCCGAGGCAAGTGGGTCATGAGGTCAGGAGATCGAGACCAGCCTGGCCAGCATGATGAAACCCCATCCCTACTAAAAATATAAAAAATTAGGCGGGCATGGTGGTGCATGCCTGTAATACCAGCTACTCGGGAGGCTGAGGCAAGAGAATTGCTTGAACCCAGAAGGCAGAGGTTGCAATAAGCCGAGATCTCGCCACTGCACTCCAGCCTGGACAATAGAACGAGACTCCGTCTCAAAAAAAAAAAAAAAAAAGTTTACCATCTCAGAGCCTATAATTTTTTACTGCTTCATCCCAAGTTTTTCTTCATTTTTAAATTTTGACAGTCCATTACATCAGGGAAAACTAAACCTATATTTGTGATAGTTCTGATCAAAAATCTGGATGTATTTCCTCTTCTCATTGCCTTTTTTTTTTGCACACAAATATTTAAATAGAAATTCCTATGATAATTAAGTGCTATTTTTCTTTCTTTTTTAGTTGATTGACAATGTCTGAAGATTTGTGATAATACAGATAGTTATGGTAGGCATAATGCAAAACGGTAGCAAATTAAGTACCACCACCCACCCAGTTATTCAAATTTCTCCCCTCCCTTCCCCTCCACAGCCTATTCAGCAGCAAGTCCTGCTGATTTTCTACCACCAAAGCACAGCTGGAATCCACCCACTTATCCTCAGGGCCAGCCCTCTCAGCCAGGCCTCTATCATCTCTTGTCCAGGGCTCCTTCAACACTTCTTAATTTTAATCTTGCCTTTCTCCAATCCCATTCTCCCCACAGTTGTGAGAATGGTCTTTTAAACATGCAAATCAGGCTACATCACTCCCACTTTGAAACCCATTTAGGATTGTGCTCTGTAGTAAGATTCTTCACCATGGCCCATAAGGCTCTGCAAGAATCTGGCCTTTGCCTCTCTGCCTTACCTCACCTTTGGCCATTTTCCCCAGGGTTCCTAAATTCCAGGCTCCTTATTCTGGGAGTTCCTGGAACACATTCATTCTTTCCTGTCTCAGGACTTTTGCACAAGCAGGTCTGCTGCCTGCAACCCAACAGTCTAGGTGCATTCTGTCTTTCAGATATTAGCATCAAGGAGGTCTTCCTTGATCATCCTGTGTAAAATAGGCTCCTCCTCTTGCATTGGTCTTCACTACAGGTCTGTATCTTTTTCACTTACTATGTTTTTCATTATTTGTAAATATGTATTATTTGTTTATATAATTGTCTTTGTCTGGTTCCCCAACTAGAGCACAAGCTCCTTGAGCTCAGGGGTAATGTTCATTTTGTTTCATCAGATTATGCCCAAAGCCTTGCACAGGGCTGGAGACACAGTAGGCTCTTAGTAATGTTTTTTTAATAATATAAGTAGAGAGTTTATTTGGGCCAAGTGTGAGGACTGTAACCGAGGAGCAGAGATTCATAATATTACTGGGAGCGCTGAATCTATGCTCCCAGTAATATTTACTGGATGAAGGATGGAAGTGTGACCATGCATGAGGATTTCTATAAGCCCAGAATTACATTTTGCTATACCTGCAGTTTCAAATGAAGATAACACTCGCTTTGCTTTTTTTCTTTTGATGCGATTACAGGAATTTATTTCCTGTTACTTGCATAAATTTCTTCCCACTTTTATGCCTTTGCTTCTTGGTTTTCTTTTGCCTGGCATATCTGCTGTCCCACTACCACCGGACATCTTAAGGTCTCATCCTCAAGGCACCCCCTTCTTGAGCTTCTCCTGGTCGGCCCATTTGGATGTACCCTTTAGTGAACCTTGCTTCTCTTCTCTCTAATGCCTTCATAATTGTCCTTACATTGCTGAATGTGATTGTAAACTTGAGTATATAAATTTTCCAGAGCCCACACAACTCTGCATCTCAAGGAATCCAGTAGCATGCTTTATAGATAACCCTGTCCGCAGTAAAAGTTGCTAAATTAATTAGTTTATGATGAAAAACTGGAAAAATAGATTAATTACTTAAATATTTCCAAATGTCCAGATGTTTATCTTTGTGTAGGAAAAAATAAAACTCTGAGTGACCAATTAAGGGTCTTCCTTTTTGTCCATGTGGGTTAGAATTTTATAAACACAATCCCTTGCTTTGTTTCTTAACCATAATCCTTTCCTTGTTCAAACAGTGCAAATTTGCCTCTGTCTGGTGCTTCCTCTTTAAATTTTTTTTTTTTTTAATTTAGTGCCTTCTTTTAAGAAAAGCTGAGGAAAACTAAAAATACTAATATCGGATAATAAATCTCATAGAGAGAAATCCCCTTTGTGCATTTTGTAGGAGGAACCATGGCAAGCCTGCTCTGAGGACTGGCAGCCTCTCCATGCTGGAATCAAAGGGCAGGTGAGCTAGATTCCAGCCAGAAGTTTGCAACTCTGCCTCCAAATTTCAAAGAAGGCTGAAACTCATTGAACCCTTAAGACTTGCTTGCTTTTCCCTATAAATATTATACATTCATTTTCAAAGGGAGGAAAAACACAATGAAAAGGTAACACATGGGTACTGAAAAAAGTTAAGTAGAATAGCATTGGTTAAAGCATCAACCGAGCAATAAAGAAAATAACACAGAAAATTATCACACAATGTGGTCCAAGGCCAGTAGCATCAGCAGCTCCTGAGAGCTTACTTAGCCATGAAGACGCTCAAGCCTCACCATAGATCTCCTGAATCAGGATCCGCAGTTGAACAAGATTCCCGAGGTGACTGGATGGACGTTAAAGTTTGAGAAGCCCCACCTTAAAAAAAAAAAAAAATGAAATGGTAAGTGTAGTTATCTTCACCCTGAGGTCCATCTTATTAGCTGAGTTGCACTGTTTACCTGCCTTCTGGTTACAATGTAGCCATTTCCTTACTAATCCCACTTTGCAGTATCCCTCCTTCCCTTTGTCCTTTGCAGTCCTCTGTGCCTGTGACTGGCATTGGAGACTGTCATTCAGACTCAGTTTTGTTCACAACTATGCTGCCAGCTGCCTAAATGAGCCTGGTGAAGACACTTAGCTTCTGAGCACTTCTGTTTACTTTTCTTTACAAAAGACATAATGGTGCTGGGCTACCCAGAGCTTAAATTAATTAATGTTTATAGAGCACTTCAAGCCTCGGGATAATAGCCTCTTTGAAAATGTATGTAATTATCATTATGGCTAATGAAGCTTGCTCTTAACTCCTCCCCCTCACTGGGAAGGCAGGAAGCTGCCTTTGGTAACATAATCCAGATTAGGTGGAAATTTACCTGCAGTGTCAGTTTTCTTCTTTGGCCACTCTGTTGGTGTTTTCAGTTTTATTTCACTTTATCTTACTTTATTTTGTTTTATGTCATTTTTTAAACTACAAATGGGATTTAGATAAATTAAGTCAAGTGGATTCATAAGAAAATAAAACATATTTTAAAGGCAGTGCTTTTTCCAACCACAGATATCACATTCCCATTGTTTCCTTTGTTGGGAAGTGGTATTTAGCCTCAGAGAGAGAGAAGCTTCACTAGCAGGTGACTTGGAGTTTATAGTGATGGTTTTTAATGCTGTAGAGGTTTATTATGTAGGCTTAGAGATGACTAACTTCCAGGATCACAGTCTGAGCTGACTGCAATAGAGATGACACCCTTTCCAGGTTCTCTGCTCTAGCATAATTGCAATGCAAAGGGACAGATCCCTCTCCAAATGGTGAGCACTCAACAACCGATGGTGCTGAAAGGGAGGCCCATTCATTTGATACAGGTGATGGTACAACTGACACTCGGCACTGACAATTTCACATCACTTTTTATTCATTACTATGGGTTACGTCTCAGATTGTTGTTAACCTGATTTCTGAGATGATGAAGGAATCAGATGTGGAAAGTCAATGCAGTAGCCATAGTACCTTTGTGAATTTAAAGTGTTCTGTTTTTTTGTTTGTTTGTTTGTTTGGGGAAATCAACTTATATTTATGTGTATTAGGAGAAACTTGCTACTTTATCTATTTGGAATAATTTTAAACAGAGAAACGTTTGTTTGAAATGATTTTCCAAGGATAAATCCGTGTTTGTTAACTGCTAGATAAACCTATGTAAGTGGAAAAGTTATTGAGTCAGGCCTTGGCACTAGTGCAAAAGGTGTGAAGTCAACACGGCTGGTTGAAGGAGTGACTCTATGGCACAGGTCACCCTTGGAAGAAACAGAATAATTGAAATAAAGTGCAAGCCATGACTTGACCTGTAAATCCCTAGATTTGAGCACCATCCTGGCCGCTTCTTGAACACAGGCTTCACCCTCTTCATTTCCTTTGTATCCCCCCAGAAGGGTTTAAGATTCAACTGTTCACTGAAAATCTTAGAGTTCTAGAAGCAAATACACAAAGTCAGTTTTGAACATAAATATAAATAAATATAAAGGGCATTGGTCACCCTAAGAGGCATTCCTGGGAATCTCCCTTGTACCACAGGATGAAAAGCGGTCCCTTCCTTCAAGGGGCTTGCAAATTAAATGTAAAAACAAGATAAACAGGTTTATGTTTGTCTTTTCCACTAGAGGAGCTTTATGAGGACAGGAGGCAGGTCTAATGTTTCACTCACTATTGGGTAGTAGAAGCACAGAGTGTATTTTTTGAATGCATGGAGGGAGGGAAGGAGGAAGGAAAGAAGAAAGGAAGGAGGGAGAAAGGAAGGGAGGAAGACAGGCAATGAAATAAATGATGCATGTTATTATTCAAATATAAGCCAGTTATAAATAATAAGGAGAACAATGAGCATGTGGCTTTGTGAAATGAGGTAAAAATTAATGGCAAAACAAAACAAAACAAAAAGAAAGGGAAAACAAGAGGGCCAAATGTGGTGGCTCATGCCTGTAATCCCAGAACTTTGGGAGACTGAGGCAGGAGAATTGTTTGAACCCAGAAGTTCTAGACCAGCCTGGGCAACAGAGCAAGACCACATCTCTAAAAAAAAAAAAAACCCCAAAAAACAAACAAAAAAACCCCATTTAGCCAGGTATGGTGGCACATGACTGTGGTCCTAGCTACTTGGGAGGCTGAGAGGGGAAGATGGTTTGAGCCCAGGAGTTGGAGGCTGCAGTGAGCTGTGATCTCATTACTTGCACTGCAGCCTGGGTGACAGAGCAAGACCTTGTCTCAAAAAAAAAAAAAAAAAAGAAAGGAAGGAAGGAAGAAAGGAATGAAGGAAGGAAAGAAAGAAAGAAAACAAAATGAAACCCAAGAAAAACAATGAACAGAGCAGTGGGGCCAGTTACAGGCATTTAGACATGAGGTAGAAAAACAAAGTTACCCTTTATCAGATCATGTCCACATAATTAAAAACTGAAAAACATAGTTAATAATCCAGATATTGCCTTGCCTGTAGTAACAATACTGTATTGTTCACTTCAAGATTTGTTAAGAGGGTAGATCTCTTGTTAAATGTTTGTAGTGGACTGAATGTTTGTGTCCCTTCAAAATGTATGCTGAAATCCTAACCCTCAATGTGATGGTATTAGGAGGTGGGGACTTTGGAGGTAATTAGATCATGAAGATGGAGCCCTCAAGAATGCGATTAGTGCCCTCATAAAAGGGACCCCAGAGAACTCCCTTGCTCTTTTCCCTACCATGTTGGGATCCAATGAGAAGTCACCCGTCTGTAGCAGGGAAGTGGGCCCTCATCAGAACCTGACCACACTTGCACCTTGATCTCAAACTTCCAGTCTGCAGAACAGTGAAAAACAAATTCCCAATATTTAGAAGACAAAAAATAATTCCCATTACTTATTTATATGGTACTTTGTGATTATAGCCTGAACTAAGACACATTTCTTATTACAATAAAAAATAAATCTAGATATTCCAAAACATTTGTTACATATGAAGAGTAATATTAAAACATTATGCTAAAATTTTACAGGCTTTTGACAAAGACTGGTAGAAACTTTTAGAGAGGTTTTTCTGTTTATATTCAAAAAAGATGGTAAGTTTTAAATTTATTCTTATAAGTAATTTCTGTCTTAGGAAGGGTATAATTATGATAGTATGTACATAAAAATCATACTCTTCTTTTTTCTTCATTTTAACAAAGTATTTTGCAGTGAGGATATCCAAAATCAGGAAACATAAACAGATAAAGTTTAAACCATTATTTAAAGCCTTTTTATACATCACTAGCCAGGGTAGAATTTGAACTCTAGGCAATCTGGATATGAGTTCAAAATTCTACACTTTCTCTGTTCCTTGAATATGAAAAATCTAAGAAGGGAGAAAATGACAATTTCTCTCATAATTTATGGAGCACTACAGTTGCCCAACCCCTGGCTACTGGCTTTCTGTACAGGACAGAGCCAATTCAGGGCAAAGTATAAGTAGGTTTTGATTCAGTCTGGACAAAGTCTTTGAGTCTTCAGACAGGCAAATCTAAAGATAATTGTTGTGAGTGAAGAGTGAACTTCTATTCATCTTAATGGCGTTGCTAGCTATGAACTTAATTGTATCACTTATATAACACTGCTAGCCATTTAATGGCAGTTATGGAATTAAGAGGCCAGCAGTTAGAGGTGACTTCTAGCCCAGCACAGTCCCTTTAGTTTCTTGATTGCTGTAATGACTGTTGCCTAAGCAGAAGGTCAGCTAGAGTCTTTTTGGCCCCAGTCAATCACGTTAGTTACTGAATCATTAGTTTCCTAATAACCAGCAAATCTTCTGGTGAGCTAGGTCTGGGTTAGGTGGGTTGGTCACTCTTACCAGATGAAACAAATAGTCTTACCTTTCTGATGGTACTATCATAAAGAGAACCACAAAGCGTAATTCGGTAATGGCCAGTGAACAAGTTCTGTTTCTTCTGTGGGTTGCATCCCTGTCTCCAGGGGGATGTAGTCCAGCTCATTAACCTGGTCACACGCAAATGAGGTGGAGTCGCTATAGACAGGGGAGCTCTCAGGAAAACAGAGCTCACAGTCCCTCCTTCCTTTATTCCTTCATCTATTTATTTCATCAAGTATATTTTCAGCTCTACTATATGCCAGAATAAACCTGGCTGACAAGATCCCTGGAACTTACGGTATAAAAGCAAACAATTGGTAATTTACTTGTACAATTGCAGTGAGTGACAAAGTGCTTTGATGACAAACAGTGCTATGAAGTGGATACAGGGATTATTTTAGGTCTACACTGAATAATGAGATATGATGTGGGCTATAAACATGGGCCACATATGTATTTTTAAATTTTCTGTGAGTATATTGAGAAAAGTAAAAAGAAACAGGTAAAATTACTTTTAATAATACATATTTTACCTCAAAGTATCCAAAAGATCGTTTCAACATATAATCAATATTAAAATGATTAATATAATACTTTACATTTTTTCATATTAAGTCTTCAAGATCCAGCCTATCTTTTACATAGATGGCACATATGAAGTGTGGAACATCCTTATGTGGCTAGTGGCTACTATGCTGGACAGTGCAGTTTTACGTGAAGTTCTTACTACTACCCAAATAATGGGAAAGAGCCAGCCATGCAGAGGTATGCACTCCAGATAGAGGGACCAGCTGGTACAAAGGCCCTGAGGCAGGGTTGTTATTAACCAAATTTGAATTTAATTGTAAAATAAGAAAACAAATATAGCTAACAGTTCACTTTTTAATACTTGTATGCAACACTGTTAGATGTTTTAAAACTATTCTTTCAAAATACTCGCATAATAGGCCATCATTTTTTCTGGGCCTAGATGAAACGGCCAGTTCAGTTTGATGGTTAGTTTAATAGCTTGGTCAGTTTAATAGCTTGAAATGGTCAGTTTAACAGCTTGGTTGCAATAGAAATGAACTCAGCACAAAACAAAACTTAGGAAAAAAAATAATGGCTAAGTGAATACATCTTGAATGTGTTTCTTTTCTTTTGCTTTCAAACACACAATTTTGTCATGGCCTAGTGTGTATTTTACTGATAAATATGCTAATTGTAGGTTCTATATTCTAGTAGCATTATCTATTCTCAGGGCAGGACTTTGTGAAAAATACACTTGGATATCATTGCATGTGTTTTATCTCTTCTGGAGGCAGGCCATGCCTGACCCCTCAGTTAACCCAGCAGCATGATAAATTAACTAGAAACAAAGGTATGCTATGCATAGAAATGAAAACGCACAGAAATAACTGCAAAAGAATCATTGTGTGTGTTTTAAAATAAAATGTCTGGGATATACTTTTCATGTGAAATTAACATTCTCATATTCACGTGATTCTAGTTTGCTCGATGTCTTCATTTGGGCTCCTCCAGAAGCTGATCCTGAGACAATGATATGAGTGCAAGAACTTTATCAGGGAGGTGGTCCCAGTAAGCAGGGGTGGGACTAAGATTGGAATGGAAGGAAGCCAACATAAGATGGGATAGCAAGCCAGTTACCATAGTGGGCACCCGGAGTTTAATCATGCTGTGCCACTCTGTGATCTGTGAAAAATATGCCAGAATGATCCCATCTCGGAAGCAAAGAATGATTCCTCAATTCTGTCACTCACAAGCTAGCCTGATTCAGGGCTAGGGAAAAGGATGTTAATTCCCTCGCCCTTGTGACTTGACTTCCACATGGGCAGAGAGGGCCAGTGCCTAGAGAAAACACTCAGGCAAAGGTACGTAGATGCCTGCCACTGGAAGTTGTATGGTACAAACAGGAATGGGAAGGCCAAGTAAATCTAGGCAGGTCATGCAGCAGCTGCCCAGTGTGTATAATGGAAATTCATCCAGAAGCTTAAATTTCAATGCTGAAAATTTTAACTTACAAAGTATCTGTGTTTATATTGTTAGGTTGGTCTAAAAGTAATTGTGGTTTTTGCCCTTAAAAGTAATAGTAACCGGCCGGGCGCGGTGGCTCAAGCCTGTAATCCCAGCACTTTGGGAGGCCGAGACGGGCGGATCACGAGGTCAGGAGATCGAGACCATCCTGGCTAACACGGTGAAACCCCGTCTCTACTAAAAATACAAAAAAAACTAGCCGGGCGAGGTGGCGGGCGCCTGTACTCCCAGCTACTCGGGAGGCTGAGGCAGGAGAATGGCGTAAACCCAGGAGGCGGAGCTTGCAGTGAGCTGAGATCCGGCCGCTGCACTCCAGTCCGGGCGACAGAGCGAGACTCCGCCTCAAAAAAAAAAAAAAAAAGTAATAGTAACCTAGTATTTAATCTTTTTAAGGGTGCCAAGGCATGGATTGAGTATGTTTTACTATTCATATGTTATAGAAGAAGAATCCAAGGTTCTTGGGGTCCTGTCCTCACAAATGGTAGAGAAGCAATGCAGGAATCTTGATCTGGTAGAAATTGTGGTTGCTGTCAAGGCACCCCAGGTCACCCCCTCTCTCTGACTATGTAGCTATGCCTTTTACATTTTAAATGAAATTCATCCCATCACTAGTTACAGGGATGAGCCTTAGTTGGTTGAAGCCAGTCAGATCATTGTGCTGTTATTGCCACAGTGACTGGTTCCAGGGCAAGCTTGTGATCAATTCGGATTCAGTCAGAACAAGGTGAAACATGGTAGCAAACTAAATGGCTGAGATAAGAACAAGATATCTCTTTATCTCTTTGTAAAATTTTAAATGCATATGATAAAAAGATTAGCTTTGTAATTGTTGGCAGCCATCATGTGAGCATGAAGCACTCTCCAGCTTTAGGGTGAAATTGATATAGACGGCAGAAAAGACTAATGGAAACACACACACACACACACACACACCCCTTCCTTGGTGACATTGTTGACTCACTGGATCAACCTCTGCTCAAACTGAGAAACTCCTTTTATTGCTTAAGGAAGCCATCTGGAGTTGGATATTCAACCATTTGCAATTGAGAATGTTCTACTGGACTCTTGGCTTGGTACTCTACACCACATGCCCTAAGTCATGCTAGAATGATATAAATTAAACCTCTTGTATGAAAAACCCAGAGGGATTTTGCATGTTATTTGCACAATGTATTCACCTAAATTATGTTTTTTCTTTTGAGCCATATGTCCTAATCCACAGAAACACATAGTCCAGAATACAGCTCAGGGAAGGGAAAAAGTGTTCTATAGATGAAGTTGTAAGTGAATTTATGGCTTGTCTAGATAATCTTCAGTAAAAACATTTTGTTGTTGTTGTTGTTTTTTGAGAAATCAAAAACTTAGACAACAAAAGAAAAAACAAAACTAAGGATAGTTGGACAATTACATTTTCTGTTTTCATTTGGATATGCAATGGTAGCCGCTACAAGGAAGCTGGTCTACCTTTTTCTCTATCACCTACATAAATTATATAGATTGAAAAAGCAAAATACAAACTTTCCTAGCCTACCTTGCATCTATAGGCGGTTATGTAATATAGTTCTGGCCAATAAGATGTAAACAGATGTCTTCTGAGGGAATTGCAGGGAAAGCGTTTACTTTCCTCTGAAGATGGGACATATACTATTAGCATGCCACTTTCCTATTTTCTTGTCTTCAATAAGGATATGAGGTCCAAAATGATGGTGGCCACTTTGAGATAATGAGGCAACAGATATAAGGACAAATGCTAAAGGAAGTGGAATGAAAAGAAAAAGGTAGTCTGGCTCCTTGATGACACTGTTGAGTAGCTGAACCAACATAAGAAAATGCCTGTCTCTGGCCTTTCTCTTACGTGAGAAATCTAAACCCTAATTTGTTTAAACCAGTGTTTATACAGTATTTTCTTACTTGCAACCAAATGCATTTCTAACTAGTATATTCAACTACCTTAACAACTCTTTGAATACCTAGAGCTATTTCATATTTCTGCTCTGTGTGTTTTTGTATGTTTTGATGGCTGTAGCTTGACTCAGGTCAGTGACTTTGTCCTTTTTTTTCTGTAAAAGAAATGCCCATTCTTTTGTGCCTTTATTGTATATTGAGACCATCTGGGGACCATATCTGGGTGTTACCACTTACCACATCTTTGATTTTTTTTGCCCACACTGATAATCTTTGCTTTTTAATTGGTGCATTTAGACTGTTCTGATTTAAGTGATTAGTGATATAATAATCACATTAACAGCTGTCATGTTTGTAATTGTTTTCTTCTCAGTGTATTTTTCTTTGCTTCTTTGCCTCATTGCACTTCTGCCTTCTTTGATTTTAATGAAGCATTTTCTATGATTCCATTTTATCTCCCCACTTAGTGTATTAATCATACTCAAAAAATTTTATTAGTGGTTTCCCTAGAGTGTACAATATACATTTTCTGGAAAGCTAATCCCAGTCTATGTTTAAATAACACTATAACACTTCATATGAAGTACAGGTGTTATTGAACAGAATATTTCTTATTTTTCTCTCCTGTACTTTGTGACAGTGCTGTCATTTATCTTAACCATACCCTATAATCACTCCAATACATTGTTACTTTTGTTACTTCTGAAAAGTTATTATTTAGGCCCTGTGTAGTGGCCACACTTTTAATTCTAGTAGTTTGGGAGGCTGAGGTGGGAGGATGGCTTGAGTCCAGAAGTTTGTGACCAGCCTAGGCAACATAGTGAGACCCTGTCTCTACAGAAAAAAAAAAAAAAAAAAAAAATTCGTCAAATGAGTCAAGCATGGTGGTGCATGTCTGTGGTCATGGCTATATGAGAGGGTGAGGTGTGTGAATCCCTTGAGCCTAGCAGGTCCAGGCTGCAGTGAGCTGTGATTGCACCACTGCACTCCCAGCATTGTGTGTGGTTTGTGCATGTATGTGCGTGTTTGTGTATTTTGAGATAGGGTCCCGCTCTGTTGCCCAAAGTAGAGTGCACTGATCAGAGCTTACTGCAGCCTTGATCACTTGGGCTCAAGTGATCCTCCCACCTCAGCCTCCTGAGTAGCTGGGACCATAGGCACCTGCCACCATACCGGGCTAATGTCTTTTAAACACACTTTTGATATGGGGTCTTATCGCGTTGCCCCAGCTGGTCTTGAACTCCTGGGCTCAAGCTATCCACCCTTCCTGGCCTCCCAAACTGCTGGGATTACAGGAGTGAGCTGCCATTCCCAGCCCTGTTCTTCATGTACTTCCAAATTTCAGATCCACGTTATTTTCCTTCTGCCTTGAAAACTTTTAACATTTCTTACAGGGCAGATCTGCTGCCAGTGAATTCCTTCAGCTTTTGTTTGCCCAACAAAGTATTTCTCTTTCACTTATGAAATAATTTCCTTGGATACAGAATTCTAGGTTGGTGATTTTTTTCTTTCATCACTTCAAACATTTTACTTCTGTCTTCATGCTGCTATAACAGAATACCACAGACTGGGTAGTTGACAAAGAACAGAAACTTATTTCTCACAATACTGGAGGCTGAGAAATCCAAGACCAAGGTGCCAGTATTGGATCTCATTAGGCATTTTTAAAGAAATATAATTAAAAATTTTAATTGATACATAATAATTGTACATATTTATGAGGCACAGGTGATATTTCAATACACATATACAACCTGTGGTGATCAAATCAGGGTAATTCGAATATCCATCACCCCAAACATTTAGCTTTTCTTTGTTTTTGGAACATTCAAATTTCTTTCTTCTAGTTGTTTTGAAATATACAATAAATTGTTGTTAACTGTAGTCACCTAATTGCGCTACAGAACCCCATAGCTTATTCCTCTCCTGTAACTCTAATTTTGTACCCATTAACCAAGCTCTCCCTATCTCCCCTCCCCTAGTCCTTACCAGCCTCTGGAAACCAGTATTCTACTCTCTACTTCTATGTAACCAACTTTTTTAGCTTCCACATACGCATGAGAACATGCCTGATTTATTTCACTTAACATGATATCCTCCACACTCACGTATGTTACTGCAAAATGCAGAAATTCATAATTTTTAATAGATGAATACTATTCTATTGTGTATATGTACTACATTTTCCTCATCCATTCATATGTTAATGGACACTTAGTTTGTTTCATATTTTGGCTATTGTGAATAGTGCTGCAATAAATATGGGATTGCAGATACCTCGTCAGTGAGCTGATTTCCTTTCCTTTGGATCTATACTCAGTAATGGTATTGCTGGGTCAAATAGTATTTCTATTTTTAGTTTTTTGAGAAAGTTTTATACTGTTTTGTTTTAATGGCTGTACTAATTTATATTCCTGCTAACAGTATATAAGAGTTCCCCTTTCTCCATATCCTTGCAAGCGTTTGTTATTTTTTGTCATTTTCATAATTTAACAGGGGCAAAATAATATTTCATTGTGGTTTTAATTTGCTTTTCCTTGATGATTACTGACACTGAACATTTTTCATACACCTTTCGGCCATTTGTATGTATTTTTTCTTTTTTTGAGATACGTCTATTTAGATCATTTGCTCATTTTAAAATTTGATTATTTGTGTTTTTTCTTTTTTAGCTGTTGAGTTATTTGAGTTCCTTATATATTCTGAATATTAATCCCTTGTAGGATAGATATTTTGCAAGTATTTTCTCCTTTTCTGTAGGTTGTATCTTCACTCTGTTGGTTGGTTCCTTTGCCATGCAGAAGTTTTTTAGTTTGATATAATTCCATTTGTCTATTTTTGCTTTTGTTCCTATGTTTTGGTTCTTACCCCAAAAAATCTTTCCCCAGACCAGTGTCCTAAAGTGTTTATCCAATGTCTTCTTCTAGTAGTTTTATAGTTTTCATAGTTTTCAGGTCTTACATTTAAGTCTTCAATCCATTTTGAGTTGATTTTTGTATACGGTGAAGATAGCGGTCTAATGTCATTCTTGTGTATATGAAACAGTCAGTTTTCCCAGCACCATTCACTGAGGAGACTGTCCCTTCCCTAACGCTTGTTTTTGGTACGTTTGTGGGAAATTGGGTTGGCTGTTAATACATGGTTTTATTTATGGGCTATTGATTTGGTTCCATTGGTCTATGTGTCTATTTTTATGCCAGTACCATGGTATTTTGGTTACTATAGCTTTACAGTATATTTTGAAGTCAGGTGGTCTGACGCCTTCACCTTTGTTCTTTTCTTTTAGATGCAAGGGATACACATGAAGATTTCTTACATGGATATATTGTGTGATGCTGATTTTGGGCTTCTATTAAACCCATCACCCAAATAGTAACCATAGGACCCAATATGTAGTTTCTCAACACTTTCTCCCTGCCCTCTTTTGGAGTCCCCACTGTATTGTTCCTATCTTTATGTCCACGTGCACCTAATGTTTAGCTCTCACTTGTAAGTGAGAATGTGCAGTATTTGGTTTTCTATTTCTGTGTTAATTCATGTAGAATAATGGCCTCCAGCTGCATCCACGTTGTTGCAAAGTACATAATTTTATTCTTATTTATGGCTGCATAGTATTGCATGGTGTATATGTAACACATTTTCTTTATCCATTCCACCATTAATGGGCACCTATGCTGATTTCATGTCTTTGCTATTGTGAATAGTACTGTGATATGAGTGCAGGTATCTTTTTGGTACAATGATTTATTTTCCTTTGGGTACCTACCTAATGATGAGATTGCTGGGTTGAATGGTAACTCTATTTTCAGTTCTTTGAGAAATGTCCAAACTGTTTTCCACAGGGGCTGAACTAATTTACAATCCCATTGACAGTGTATAAGCATTTCCTTTTCTCTGCAACCTTGCCAACATCTGTTACTTTTTAATTTAATAGTAGCCGTTCTGATTGGTATGAAATGGTATCTAATTGTGGTTTTGTTTTGCATTTCTCTGATGATTCGTGATGTTGAGTGTTTTTTCATATGTTTGTTGGCCACTTTGAAATGTCTTCTTTTGAGAAATGTCTATTTATGTTCTTCACCCACTTTTTAATGGTGTTGTTTTTCTCTTGTAAATTTGGTTAAGTTCCTTATAGATGCTGGATATTAGCTCTTTGTTGGATGCATAGTTTGCAAATATTTTCTTCTATTCTGTAGGTTGTCTGTTTACTCTGTTGATAGTTTCTTCTGCTATGCAGAGGTCCTTTAGTTTACTTAGGTCCCAACTGTCAATTTTTGTTTTTAGTTGCATTTGTTTTTGAGGACTTAAGTCATAAATTCTTTGCCTAGATCAATGTTCAGAAGAGTATTTTCTAGGTTTTCTTTTAGGATTCAGTTGATAAAAGAAAAACTTCAGCTGAATTAAATTTAAAGGAGTTTAATTGAGCAATGAATGATTTGCAAATCCGGCAGTCCCCAGAATCCCAGCATATTTACAGAGACTCCAGGGGTGCCTCGTGGTCAGAACAAATTTATAGACAAAAAAGGTAAAGTGATGTACAGGAACGGAAGTGAGGTACAGAAACAGTGAGATTGGTTACAGCCTGGCGTTTGCCTTATTTGAATGCAGTGAACATTCAGCAGTCTATGAGTGGTTGAAGTATGGTCACTGGGATTGGCCAACACTCAGCTATTGTTACAGGTGCATACTATTAAGTCAGGTTTTCAATTTTGTCTGATGGTTAAGCTAGGTTACAGTTCATCCACGAGGACTCAAATACAGAAGTATGGAGCCTTTCTCAGCCATATTTAGTTTGCTTTAACATAGTTAGCTTTGTTCTTTTTGCTCAGGCTTGCTTTGGGTATTCAGGGTCTTTTGTGGTTCTGTATGAATATTGGGATTGTTCTTTCTATTTCTGTGAAGAATGTTATTGGTGGTTATTTGATGGGGATTACATTGAATCTGTAGATTGCTTTGGATAGTATGGTTATTTTAACAATATTCTTTCCACCTATGAACATGAGATATCTTCCCATTTGTTTATGTCCTCTTTGATTTCTTTCATCAGTGTTTTATAGTTTTTATTGTAGAGATATTTCACCTCTTTGGTTAAATTTACTGATAGTATACTTTTGTAGCTATTATAAATGGAATTGCTTTCTTGATATCTTTTTCAGAGTGTTTGCTATTGGGATATAGAAATGCTACTGATTTTTGTATGTTGATTTTGTATCCTGCAACTTTACTCAATTTATTTATTAGTTTAGGAACTTTTTAGTCGACTGTGTTTTTCTAAGTATAAGATCATGCCAGCAGCAAGCAGGAACAGTTTAACTTCTTCCTTTCAAATTTGGGTGCTTTTAATTTTTCTTACTAATGCTTTGGCTAGGACTTCCAGTGCTGTGTTGAGTAAAGTGGTAAAAGTGGGCATCCTTGTCTTCTTATGAATCTTAGAGGAAAGGCTTTCAATTTTTCCTCCTTCGATATGATGAGCTTCTTGCTACATCCTCACATGGCAAAAGGAAATAGGGCAAGCTAGCTGAACCTGAGGGAAGCCTCTTTTGAAAGGACCTTAATCCTATTAACAATGGAGCAACCTCCAGTGGCCTAATTACTCTCAATGCCCTCAGCTAGCTAGTTAGCTAGCTCTATCTATCTATCTATCTATCTATCTATCTATCTATCTATCTATCTATCTATCTATCTCACACTGGCAACATATAAATTTTGGAGAGGACGTACTCAAACCATAGCAATTTCATTCTCTTTTTGCTTTTACGGTTCTGATGAGAAGTCCACTGTAATCCTTATCCTTGTTCTTCTTTAGGTAAGGTGCTTTCTCCTTTGGTTTCTTTCAAGATTTTCCTTTTTTTTTTTTAGATGGAGTCTCTCTCTGTTGCCAGGCTGGAGTGCACTGGTGTGAACTTGGCTCACTGCAACCTCCACCTCCCAGGTTCAAGCGATTCTCCTGCCTCAGCATTCGGAGTAGCTGGGACTACAGGTGTGTGCCACCATGCCCAGCTAATATTTTTTTTTTTTTTTAGTAGAGGCGGGGTTTTACCATATTGGCCAGGATGGTCTTGATCTCTTGACCTCGTGATCCACCCACCTCAGCCTCCCAAACTGTTGGGATTATAGGACTGAGCCACTGCGCCAGGCCTTCCTTGTCTTTTTATACAGTTGGAATGTGATTGGCCTCAGGTTTTTTTTTTTTAATTGTTGTTGTTTGTATTTATCTTTGTAGTGTTCTCTGAGCTTCCTAGATCTGTGGTTTAGTGTCTGTAATTAGTTTTGATAAGTTCTCAGCCATTACTACTTTAAATATTTCTTCTGCTTCATTTTTTTTCTTTTCCTTCAGGTATTCCATTACTCATATGTTCTACCTTTTGAAATTTTTCTTAAGTACTTCTATATTGTTTTCTGCATTTTTTCACTTATTTTTCTGTTTGCATTTCAGTTTGGGAAGTTTCTATTGACTTATCTCCAAACTCGCTGATTCTCTTCTCAATTGCATCAAATCTCCTGATGAGCCCCATCAAAGGCATTCTTTATTTCAGTTACGGTGTTTTTTATTTCTAAAGTTTCCACTTGATTCTCTTAGAGTTTTATCTCTCTGCTTACATTACCTATCTCTTCTTGCATGTTACTTTTTACATTCGAGCCTTTAACACATTTATCAGAGTTATTTTAATTTCCTGTCTGATAATTCAAATATCTCTGTCACATCTAAGTCTAGTTATGAAGATTGCTTTGTTTTTCAGGCTGTTTCTTCTTTTGGCATGCCTTGTTGTTGATACCTTTTTGTTGAAAGTTGAACACATTGTATTGGGTGAAAATAGGTCTTTAGTGTGAGGATTTTTATTAGTCTGGCTAGAAATTTGATTTCACTTAAGGCTTAGCTATAAGTGCAAGAAGTTTCAAATTCTTCTAGTATCTTGGTTTTGTCTTGATTTTGGACTTCCCTGAAGATTCCGCTTTAGAAAGACTGTCAGCTGTAATTTATTGTCATTATAATGGAGCTTTCTTAGTATAAGGTGCTGGGGAAGGGGAGTGTTTTGTAATTTTTCAATTAAATCTCAGTGTTTTATTCAGCCTATGTCTTTGGGCTGTGACCTTCACTAGTGTTTTACTGGTAATGTAGCTATTTTTCCCTCCTCCACCTACATTCTTCCCTGGTTTCAGCATTCCCAGTCTATTTCCTTTGAGTCATGTCCCCTGTTGACTATGTTTTCTTTCCCCGCAGCCTCTGTAGGTAAAATAAGAAGACTAGAGACTAATGTAAGAGAAATATTCCTTTCCCAGATAGAATAAGGCTCTGGCAACATTTTCTTCCCCCTGGAAAGTAGGTCTTTGTTATGGAAAATGTTATGTACATATTTAACAAGGATTACTCTTCCTGTACCCAGCCAGAACCAGGAGGGAGTCTTTCTTGGATCTTCATTGTGAGACCTTGCGGCATTCCTGGAGGTAAGCGTTATGAAAATCTGACCCCCTTCTAAGACTGGGATCCCAGGAATTTCTCACTATCATGCTAGTGTACACTGAGCCTCCACAAATTCACCAAAATTACTATTTGAGAGTTCTTACTACTTTAGGCTTCAATAGCTTTTGCTCCAGGTAAGTAGATCTTGACTGTGACTTCATGGGTGCCCCTGTATACCCAGATTTTGGAGTCGCAGTTTGCCCTGCCATGTCAGTTTCCTGATGAGCCCAAGAAAAGTCATTGATTTTCAGTATGTTCAGACATTTCTTGCTATAAAGATGGTAGTGATGACTTCCAAGCTCATTACATGTCAGAGCTGAGATTGGAAGTGTCCTTAACCTCCTCTTTGAGATTTTATTTTT
>NW_012116099.1:4346828-4349258 GCF_000951035.1 Colobus angolensis palliatus | reverse complement strand
AGCAGTGGCCTAGTTTCCCCAAAACTCAACTTATATTATTCCTATCTTTAATAAGTAGAGCATTGGAAATGGTGCTTTATTATGAATTTATTCTGTATTTTTATTGCTGTTCAAATTTAACATTTTTCTTTATGTATTTATTATATGACATTATTATCTTCTCATGTCTGTTACCCATTTATTTATTGGTTCTTTTTGATAGTATTGATTTTTAAATAAAGTCATTATATGTTTTTTTTATCTTCCATATTTGAGCGAAAAAAATCTTCCCAAATATTTTCTTTTAGTTTTTAACCATTCAGTTATTTAAAATGTATAGATCTTCCTATGTTTTGGTATGATAACTCAGTAGCTTATGACAGTAAGCATTTATTTCTCATTCATGTGTCTGTGAGTCAGCTTACGTTCAGCTGATCTAGACTGGTGGGCTTAGCTGGGCTTGATTCCAGCTGTGGATTGTTTACCCCATATGTCTTTTATCCTCCTCAGACCAATAACTTCTTAAATATGGTTTTTTCATGGCAAAAAGCGGAAGTGTGGGAAGACATGGCCAATCATACTAGCAGAATTTAAAGCTCTGCTCCTATTGGCCAGAACATGTCACATACCCAAGCTCAAAGTCAAAGGAAGAGAAAGAATACTATGGCCACCATAAGTCCATGACAACAATGTGGATTATCATAATACCACAGTGGCAGGAATAATTAAGACTAACAATTAAGTCTACTATGTGTGCTTGTGGTTGTGAAAGATTAAAGGTTTTAATCAGTTCTTGTAAAAAGCTGAAGTGCAATGTCTTAATTCATTCAACCTGAAGGGTTTAGAGTAGTATTGTTTATAGCTTATGGACAATTGAAGAATGAATATACTATACTACTGATAAGCAATATTAAAAAATTAAGTTTCTTAAAGTATTTATGTACTATTACAATACAATTAAATCACTTTTCACATCTTCATTGTTTTGGATAGCTCATTATCATGTTAGTTTTCATAGCTACCTGAGCTTATTTGTACTCTTCTCTTTTGTTCTATAATCTATTGTTTGATTTATAATCTTTATGAGGTTACTGTCACTTGATCTGTTTTATTTATTGCTGTATCCTAATAGCTAGAACAGTGCTTGGCACCTAGTGAATACTTAATAAATATTTCTTGAATAAATGTTGAATACAAATTTATACAGTACCACACTATTTTACTTTCTTAAAAAAGAGAACTGCTTGTGCTATTGCTTGATAATCTGCCATTGTTCATTGTTATTTTTCAGAATAGTTTTGTTTTTATTAAGTTTGTAATTTGGAGAGAATTATTTATAAGATTTTCATTTCCTATCTAAGAATATTTTACTCTCAGCCTACTAAATTTTTGGTAAAAATTCTTAACATTAAATGTTTTTTGTAGATAATCCATGTGTGTTTCTCTTTAATTTCCAAGAAATTTACTTTTTATGTCCTTTGTAAATCCAAATTTTTACTAGAGACTTATTAAGACATACTTGTATCAGTTAGCTTTTGCTACCTAACAAATAACCCCAGAAATTAATAGCTTAAAGCAACGAGCATTTATTCCTTCTTATAATTCTGTCAGTTGGCTGCAGATCTTCTGGTCTTAATGTCTCAGCTGAGGATGGATGGTCTAGGATGGATTCACCCACATGTCTGGCAGACAGTTGGCAGGCTGATTTATCTAGGAAGCCTTAGATGAGGCAGTCCATTTCTGATTCGTGTGGTCTCTCATTATCCAGCCTTCTGGCTTGGATGACTTCACATGGTGATCTCAGGGTTGCTAACAGCAAGAGGGCAGACCCTATTGCATAAACATTTTTTAAGCCTCAGCTTGCATCATGTTCGCTATTGTCCTGTGGACCGAAGCAAGAGACATGGCCAAACCCAGGTTCAAAGGATGGAGAAATAAACTCCACATCTTGTTAGGAATAGTGGCAAAGTTACAATCCATATGAACTTGGATACAGGTATCGTGGAGATTTTTAGCTATTTTGCTATGTTCCTCAGATGAAATATTTTGAAAGAAGAATCAAATTCCTTAAATGAACTGTTGTAAATCTCTGTCTACTTTATTGTCATGCAAATCACTGATGTGAAACACTGAGTGCTAAATGTCTAAGAAAGATAGTTACTTGTTTGAATTCTTTATTTGTTCCTTCACACATTCATTTATTAATTTCTGCTATGGGTTAGGGACTGTTCTCAGTGCTGTGAATAAAAGGGGAAGAGAATAAGGTCTTTGCCCTTAAGGAGCTCATGGAAGATGTGGAGAGAATCAGGAAGTAATTTTACATGTTTAACAATTGATTGGCATTGGATTTGACCAATCATAATATACAGCAGCCTGGGCAGGAAGAGAGTCCTAAGGCTTCTGGATCATGAGGAGGTTGAGGGTATTCCAGGAGAGGAATTGGGATGACAG
>NW_012116099.1:4343326-4346198 GCF_000951035.1 Colobus angolensis palliatus | reverse complement strand
ATAAGGTCTTTGCCCTTAAGGAGCTCATGGAAGATGTGGAGAGAATCAGGAAGTAATTTTACATGTTTAACAATTGATTGGCATTGGATTTGACCAATCATCATATACAGCAGCCTGGGCAGGAAGAGAGTCCTAAGGCTTCTGAATCATGAGGAGGTTGAGGGTATTCCAGGAGAGGAATTGGGATGACAGAAAAGTCAAAACAGAGGATGTAGGACAGTGGCTAGTTATCCCTCATGGAAATAATCAGGTCAGCTGCAACTGTGCATCTAACACTATATCAGAGAGCAGACAATGAAATACATGACAGCGGGTAACCAAATACAGTGATAATAAAATATATGACAGCAGATAATGAAATGCAGTGCATTAATTGCTACATGCCAGGTAGGCACCTGGGGAATGGTGAAATTACTCTTGTAAAGTGGAAACGTATCTATATATTTGATTACATGGAAGTGGGGATTTTTAAGATGAATAGGAGTTTGACAGGCAATGAAATATTCTTCTAGAATATTTCAGGAAGAAGAAACAGCATGTGAAAAGGCAGGGCTTAGTCTGGTTGCCTAACCGAAGTCACAAAGAGGGAAGCCCACAGGTGAGATTTGGCCCATGGTGTATTTTGTTTGATTGATGTTGGCTTTAAATGTGAACTTCAATGCTTTTGGAAAGGGCTTGAATTTACCTCTTTGCCACAATTCCCGCTACAGCCTCATGGAGCAGTCAGTTTGCTTCTCTCTTATCTCTACTTACTTAGGTTTTAGTGTTTGCAATCTCTGAATTCTGTAATACTTCACATTATTGAGCACACACGCTGTGCCTGGTAATGTGCTTGATATTTTATATTTTTTAACACAGTAAGTCATTATAAGGTAAAACTTATGATCTGATTTTACAGATGAAGGAACTGCGTTTCAGAGATATTTAGTAACTCCTCTGAGGCAACTCATCTAAAAAGAGGTGGAGCTGGAGTTTTAATGTTTGACCTCTGATCTTGCATTTTACCACCACATCAGAGCAAGTGGGTAATATGCCTCATCTTTATCGCGTTTAAAAGACACTGGACACTTTCTATATAGTCAGTAGTTTCTTTGTCAAGACAGTCCTGTGCAAAGGTCATTATTTGGTTCCTTAGAGAAGGTTATAACCTTATCATAGTTACTGAGCAATTTCTCGTGACTCCAATAAGACCACAGACCTCAAGATTAGATGTCTGTGGGTGAAAGGAAAACAGATGTCTTTTTGCTTCGGCTCGCCTAAAATCAGACCCGGGGACAAGGATTTGGGTGCCAGCAGTTTACTTGGGAGGTGATTCTGGAAGCATGATGAGAGAGTGGAAAAGGGGGCCAGTGAAGAAAAAACTGCCAAAAAGCATTTATTGATGAGCCTGTTGCCCCTGTGGGCAGCTGGAGCACTATCTTGCTAAGGATACTCTGAGATGCTGTGCAGAACATACTTTCAAATTATCACCCCTGATGGCAAAGAGGCCAAGGTGCTTATCTGCCAGTTCCCATGGCTCATGGGAGAGAGTTGCTCCTGAGACATCCACTCCTGCCTGTGTGGACCAGGGACTCCTGAGTCGAGAGAGAATCTTTAACCAGAGGGATGCAGGTGCTTGGGATAGGGAGCTGTCAGAGTGTTTGTTCACTAACCTACAGGTAACCTCCAAGGTGGGCTGAGAGGACATGAGCATCTTCTTTAAGAAGACACCAGCATGCAGAGAATAAAGCAAGCCCAAGGATGTCATGAATCTTTTTATTAAATCTTGCTGTGAACTCAGTTAGCCTTCCATAAACACTTGTTCTTTTAACCGGATCATTGGGTTCATTTGCCAGAACATGAGCACCTCACGGGTGGGGAGAGAAGTGGCTTTTATCTTCCTTCCCTATTATCTCCTGATACATTTGTTACTCATTAAGTATTTGTATAGGGAGGCAGTTTAGGAGAGTAGGGAGAAGTTAGTCCTTGGGATAGGACACACGGCACAGTTTCTCACGGCCCGGCGAATTATGCTTTTGTATTCCAGTGTTACTTGTCCCTCTTAGTATATTTCCTCATCTTTAACATTGAAGAGCTATGCCAGGCTCAGAAATGATGGTAAGAAGCAAACAAATTAACAAATGTTCAGTGGCTGCTCTAGGCTTTCTATATTGGTAGGACTTAGAGGAGACAGCAGTCCGAAGGGAAGGGAAAGCAGAAGCTGGGCAGTACTTTGCCCTTAATTTTTGCCCAGAAGATTAAGAAAATATTAATTTTGTAAGTGCTGGTGGACATTATGGGGAAGCTAAAGAAGACCTCAGAACATGCCTTTTGTGCTGCAACTGTGTTGCTTAGGTGTCTAGAATAGGGCTTGGTAGGTTACAGGCATTTAATCAAAGGTAAGTGTTATTGTCAGGCTGGGGTGTGTGAGGTTACTCCAGTTTGGAAATGTGGTGTTAACAGCTTATCAATAGTGTTTGTATCTTGTGATATGTAATTGCTTTTGCAATAGAGTGTCATGATTCCTGAAGCAGGAAGCTTCCAGTCCAAGGCAGAATTTATTCTTGAAATCATTACTAGATTTTTCTCTTATGAGTATCCAGGTCCTCATGAATGACTGTCAACCCCTAGAATCAGGATTCAGAATGAGGTGGGGAGGCCAACCTACAGTCTGGATAAGTGATGATTTCAGAGAAGGGCAGGCTCCTTATCCTGAATACAGAATGGCCAACACTGTATCCATAGACTACAAACTCTGCAGTATGGGAGGAGCTTGGTGGGTGGTGGTATTGGGGAAATCAACAGATTCATCTTACAGAATGACATGGAGTCCAGCTCTGTCATTATCCTCACAGAAGCTGGGTGTCCTAAAAACTGTATCTGGAGACTCTCC
>NW_012116099.1:4312513-4339171 GCF_000951035.1 Colobus angolensis palliatus | reverse complement strand
TGGTTTTAACTTTCTGTTCCTGGCTTATTTCACTTAACACAATGTCCTTCAGTTCCATCTATGTTGCCTCAAATGACAGGATTTCATTTTTTTTTGATAGTTGAGTAATATTCCATAATGTATATATACCACATTTTCTTCATTCATCTGTTGTTGGATACCTAGGTAGATTACTTATCTTGGCTATTGTGAATAGTGCTGAAATAAACATGGGAGTGCATATGTCTCTTCAATATAATGATTTACTTTCCTTTGGATATATACCTAGTAGTGGGATTCCTTTTATGTTAGTTCTATTTGCAGTTTTTTGAGGAAACTTCACACTGTTGTCCATAGTGGCTGTACCAGTTTACATTCCCACTAACAGTCTGTAAGAGTTCCCTTTTCTTTACATCCTTGCCAGAATTTGTTATTTTCTCTCTTTTTGATAATAGTCATTTTAACTGGGATGAGATGTTAACCTCACTTTGGTTTTTATTTGCATTTCCCTGATGATAAGTGATGCTGAGCATTTTTTTCATATATTTGTTGACCCTTTGTATGTCTTTTGAGAAATGTCTTCTCAGATCATTTGCTCATTTTTACATTACATTGTTTTTGTTGTTGTTTTTGAGATGTTTGAGCTCCTTGTATATTCTGGATATTAATTCTCTGTCAGGTAAGTAGTTTGCAAATATTTTCTCTCATTCTATAGGTTATCCTCTCACTCTGTTGATTGTTTTCTTCATTGTGTGGAAGCTTTTTAGTTTGATTCAGTCCTATGTTTGCTTTTGGTGCCTGTGCTTTTGAGGACTTATTCATAAAATCTTTCCCCAGACCAATGTCCTGAAGCATTTCTCCTATGTTTTCTTCTAGTAGTTTTGTTGTTTCAAGTTTACATTTAGGTCTTTCATTAATTCTGAATTGATATTTTTATACAGTGAGAGGTGAAGGTCTAGTTTTATTCTTCTGCATATGGACATCCAGTTTTCCCAGCACCATTTATTGAAGAGACTGTCCTTTCCCTAAATAGTGTTCTTGGCACCTTCATCAAAAATCAGTTGGCTGCAGATATATGGATTAATATCTGGGTTCTCCTTTCTATTTCATTGGTCTATGTGTCTGTTTTTATGCCTGCACCATGATGTTTCGGTTACTAGAGCTTTGTAGTATATTTTGACATCTGGTAGTGTGATACTTATAGCTTTATTCTTTTTGCCCAGGATTGTTTTCACTATTTGGGATCTTCTATGGTTCCATACAGATTTTATAATTCATTTTCTATTTCTTGGAAAAATGTCTAGTGTTTTGATAGAGATTACATTGACTTTGTAGATTGCTTTGAATAGTACATTCATTTTAACAATATTAATTCTTCCAATCCATGAGCATGGGATATCTTTCTATTTGTACCCTCTTCAATTTCTTTCCTTTTTTTTTTGAGACAGGGTCTCACTCTGTCGCCCAGACTGGAGTGCAGTGGCATGATCTCAACTCACTTCAACCTCTGCCTCCTGGGTTCAAGCAATTCTCCTGCCTCAGCCTCCCCAGTAGCTGGGATTACAGGTGTGTGCCACCATGCATGGCTAATTTTTTCTATTTTTAGTAGAGATGGAGTTTCACTATGTTGGCCAGTCTGGTCTCAAATTCCTGACCTCAAGTGATTCACCTGCCTTAACCTCCCAAAGTGCTGGGATTACAGGCATGAGCCATCATGCCCGGCCCAATTTCTCTCATCATCGTTTCGTAGTTTTCCTTATAGAGGTCCTTTACCTCCTTGGTTAAATTTATTTCTTGGTATTCTATTGTTTTTGGTAGCAATTGTATATGGGATAATCTTATTAATTTCTTTTCAGCTAGTTTGTTGTTCATATACAGAAACACTACTGATTTTTGTATATTAATTTTGTGTCCTGCAATTTTATTGAATTTGTTTATCAGTTCTAAGAGTTTTTTGGTAGAATCTAGGTTTTTCTATAAAACCCTGATACCTAAATCAGACGAGGACACAACAAAAAAGCTACAGGACAATATCTCTGAATATAGATGCAAAAGTCCTTACCATAATACTAGCAAACTGAATCCAACAACAGATCAAAATCATGATACACCATGATCAAGTGAAATTTATGCCAGGAATGCAAGGATGATACAGCATATGCAATTCAATAAACATTGTACATCACATCAATAGACTGAAGGACAAAATCATATGATCGTCTCTATAGAGGCAGAAAAAGCTTTTGATAAAATTCAACAATCCTTCATGATATACACGCTTAATAAATTAGGTATGGAAACCTCAACACAATAAAGGCCACCTATGACAAATCCAGCTAACATCTTACTGAATGGAACTGGAAGAAGGCTAGGATGCCCACTCTCACCACTCTTATTCAACATGGTTCTGGAAGTCTTAACCACAGTAATGAGGACAGAGAAAGAAATAAAGGGCATCCAAGTTGGAAAGGAGGAAGTCAAATTGTCCTGTTTCCAGATGACCTGATCTTATGTACAGTTAAACTCTCTTATGTATTTTCTATCTCCTTATTTCTTTATACTGCATTCTCAATAATTTTCTTTTATATGGTTCACTAATTTTCTCTTAAGGTGAGTCTAAGTTCCTGTTTAACCCTTCTATTGATTTTTACTATTAATTATTATATTTTGACATTTCTAAAAGTTCTATTTTCCAAGCCAGTCTCATTTTTTCCTATATTTTCAGTTCATTCTTTATATCTTTAATCATTAATACATGATGTTTTGTCATGTCTATCAGAGGGTATCTATTGTTATGGTTTCTGGGATCTACTTCTACTACTCTTTCTCGTAGTGCATTTGTTCCCCATGCATTTTATAATTTTGGATGTAAGCTCATCTTCTGTAGAACCTCAGTGGGGAACCCAGTGGAAGAATATGACCTTTAAGAGATATTTTCTAATGGCTTCTGCCAGGTACACAATGGATATTACCAGCACAGAACATGTTTTAGGTTAATCTCTTCACATGAAAATTCGAGTGTAAATCTAAGTGCCAAACTCGTGAGGTCAGACCTATGGTTATGATTTCTCAGAGTACTTCAATTTTTTTTTTTTCCATTTAGAGCCTAGACAGAAAAGCTTCTTTGTCATTGCTCTATATAACTTTGGTTGGATTTTTGTAGTCTAACTTCCACCTCTCACTGTCCTAAGTCTTTATCTTTTTGCCTAAGTCTTCACCTATGTGGGAAGGAAACTGGAACAAAGAGAGAAAAGCCTCTGTTACTAAGACCAGAAAATACTCATAAGACCTCCAGAGTTTCAGCTCAGCTATTACAGCTTATGATTTCAGGTTCCTCTTCATATTTTATCCCTGGGGATTTTCCTGTCTTGTGGGCTCAGCCCTACATTTAAAGAATCTTACATTTTATCCAGTATTTCCACTTTGCAATGAGAGGATTTCTGGTGAGATCATAATGTTGCCAGAAACTAAAGTTCTTAAGTATTTCTCTAGTGTAAATTCTCGGAGGTAGAATTGCAAGTTTAAGAGTCTATTAGTCTGTTCTCACACTTCTAATAAAGACATACCTGAGACTGGGTAATTTATAAAGGAAAGAGTATAATTGACTCACAGTTCCACATAACTGGGGAGGCTTCACAATCATGGCAGAAGGCGAATGAAGAGCAAAGTCGCGTATTACATGGTGGCAGGCAAGAGAGAGCTTATGCAGGGGAATTTCCATTTATAAAACCATCAGATCTTGTGAGACTTATTCACTACCATGAGAACCGTATGGGAGTACTGCCCCCATGATTCAATTATCTTCATCTGGCCCTGCCCGTAATGTGGGGATTATTACAATTTAAGGTGATATTTGGGTGGGGACACAGCCAAACCGTATCAAAGAGACGTGTACATTTTTAATGCATCTTGTAGATGAAAATTTGAGAAGTAATGAAAGAAGTTCATCTTCTATGGAATATCTTTTTCTTTTTTTCTTTTCTTTTCTTTTTTGTATGACAAGATTTCACTCTGTCACCCAGGCTGGAGTACAGTGGCTCCATCATGGCTCACTGTAGCCTTGACTTCTCAGGCTGAAGTGATTCTACCACCTCAGTCTTTTGAGTAACTGAAAGTAGAGGCTCATACCACTATGCCTGGTTAATTTTTAAAATTTTTTGTAGAGATGTGATTTTGCCATGTTGCCCAGGCTGGTCTTGAACTCCTGGGCTCAAGTGATCTATCCACCTCAGCCTCCCAAAGTGCTGGAATTACAGGCATGAGCCACCACACCCTGCCTGGAATATCTTAAGGGTATAATTCAAGATCATTATAATGAATCTAAGACAGTTTTCAAATTATTTTTTAATCTTTGGTTAACTAAATCTATGTTCAACTTACCTGTCTCTCATTTTGAGCATTTCTTCTTTAATATATAACATCTATTTAACATGAACTTTGGAAATATAAATTTAAAAGACCTGAACATGCCCATGGGATATGATGAACAATAATTTTCTAAAATCAGACCTGTGAATTCATACTTCTACAAGGTGAGAATCTACCATACGTAAATTTCATTTTCACCTCATTCACATATATACACATTGAACGCTGGATGTGGAAATGGAGAACGGCACTGGGGATGGGGCGGGAATGAATTGCTGTGCACACTGTTATTTTTAGTGGCTCTGTCTTCTAGTTATTAAACTGTCCCTGAAAAGTAGCTTTGAACAAGCTGCAAAATTCTGAAAGGTCACAACCCAGGAAGGCAGAGACTCCAGGAACACGTATCAGGGAAGATGCAGATGGATAAACAAGCCATAAAGTGCACCATATTTTTTCTTTTCCAGCATTTCACCGAAGAGTTGACTCCAGGCTATTACCCTGTGAAAGTGAAATTTTAAAAGAGGCAATTCCAAACAAACCTACACCAGTTCCCAGTTGGCTCGCTTTCACCATCACTAATGAAACCCAGGAGGGTCCTGAAGTGAGGTGTGACAATGTGAGAGGCAGAGCAAAGATCACAGCGGTGAGAAACCTATCACCTCTGTTTTCATATCCTGAGGAGCATATGGGCCAGACTTAGCATGCCCATGGTTCTTGTGACCAGGACAGCAGATGGACAACCACTGCTGTAATGCCCCCTCCTCCAGCCTAGCCCAGCCATTTCAAAGGTGCCTTTGCTGAGAGCATTCATATCTGACAGCCACCTTGTACACTGTGAACAGAAGTAAGCATATCATTCCTGAGGAACTAGGTGAATGCATCCATACTTGAGAAGAATGAGAAATGAGGCAAGAAGTAACTGGTCTAACCTGCTGACCAGCTGGCTGTGTGGTCATGACTCTGGGTTCTGTAACTGGAGAATGGACGAAGCTTATAAGATTTCATCTGTCTGATGTGAGTAAATGAAGTTGGTTTTGGAGCAGCTTTGGGAAAGGAGGGTTACATCTCTAGGAACTGAGATATTAGGGCATTCTCTGCAGCAATTCTGCTTCTTATAGATCTCTGGATATGCCCTTCAGATCATGGAAACAGGGCCTGCCAGCACTCTCAATGTGTCTAAAGAGTCAGAGCTAAGCGAATCATCATATAGGATAAGAGGAGGCCTCTTCCATGATCACTTTTTCTTTCCCCCAGGCTGAAACCTGGAGCCACAACCACACATGCAATGGCAAAGTCCTAGGGGTTGGTGGAGCCATAGGCTGGAAATAGCCTGAGTCCCTGAAACACGGTGTGGAGAATAGTGCTTGCCAACCAGCGACTCTCAATGGGACTTGAGTGAAAAATTACCCATCACCTTTTGATTTAATCTACCTAATTATTCCAAAATTTCTTTTCATTGTACTACTATATTAATTTCACTCTTTCCTGGATACTATGTCTTTCTTTTACTTGAAAGTGTTTATTGAAGTATTCATCAAGTAATTTGTTAAAGGAAGGGTACTGAAGTAAACTTTCTGAATCTTTCATTTAAAAAAAATCCCTGCTTTACTCTCCCTTTATTGGATAGACTTTTCTGTACATAGGATTTTAGATTCAGAAGTATCTTCCCTGTGAATTCTGAAGGCATTGCTTTGTTGTCGTCCAGTATCTGGTATTGCTGATGAGGCATTTACAATAGAAATAGTAGCAGGGGATTCAAACAAATGTGCAAAAGACAAATACAAGCAGCCTATATATATAATCACTGTAAATGGACATCATTTATGAAAGAGAACCCCTTTTTATCCTATAAGATTGACAAATGTTATAAAAATGATAATACTCAGTATTGGTGCAGATTGGAGAAAAGGGTAACTTATACACTGTTAACTGCTGTGAAAATTGGTATGAACTTTCCATGTTTATAATATTCAGTAGTAAAAGCAATTACTTTTACCTTTTTAGGTGAGTTTTTTTTTTCTGGCTGAAAACAATTTTAAGTTCTTCCCTTTATCCTTGGGATAGTAAAAATTTTATGAAGGTGTATTTAGATAAAAATGTTTTTATATTCATCCACTTAGCATTTGCTAGCCCATTTTCATCTTCCATTTTGTTTCAGCCTCAGGGATTATAATGCTTTCTCAACTTTTTAGTAGATGGATATTGTTCCTCCTGTATGTATCCTCTATGTCTTTTTACATCTTCTCTCATGTTTTCTATTGTTTTTCCTGGTCTTTTCTGTATATTCCGAGAGAGATTCAAAGATTTTTTTCTCCTTTGCTTTCTATTGATTTATTTTCACCACTTTAATATTATATATTTTTAATTTTTATGAACTCTGGGTTCCTTTATGTATCAGCCTATTCTTGTTTTGTGGATGTGATTTCTTTATACAACCAGGCTGACCTACGAAGATCGTAATTAGAACTTTTAAAAAGCGATCTTTTCCAGGAATTGTCTGTTTCAGTCAGTAAGAGTGTTCTCATTTTTTTCTCCTTGGCTACCCACTTTGGTATTGCTGGTTTTCATCAAATAACTGGTAATTTCTGGCTTTCTATTTCTATTCACAATTGAGAGCCAAGTTGACTGATGTTAATACCAATCATATTTCCTCTCTACTTCGCTATTATAAACAATAAATGCTCAAATAATCAGTGTAATTTTTGAAAATATTAGTTTTCATCTTACTATAAATGGACCACTTTAATAAAATATTTTCATTTTTCTATATTATGTACCTGTAACATTGACTGTATGTTGCAGTTATAGCCTCATCTATATAGGAAATCTTTAACTTTGATTGGTGCCACTTAGAATTGTCTCATTCATACGGCTCTTTAATCTATCCTTTGAAGTTTTTTTTTGGTAATTTTTTTTAGAGTTAAAAACTCTTCATGGATATTTTGTTGAAAATATTTTAGGGGGAGCTGAATTACATTTTAAAATATTAACACATTTTTATATAGGAAAGAAACCCATTTTGTTACAGATGCTTATAATTTGTGGCTATGATTAATTGAAGCTTTACATGTATAATGTTTTTTTCAAAGACTAGTGTAAATTATATAAAATTGGGATGGACACTATAAAAATAGTTGTGTGACAACTGCAATTATTTTCAAAACAGACACATTAAGGGGAAGTCATGTATTGTTGGCAGAGATTATTTTGCCCTTTGAAAAAACTCATGGACTGATTGGCTGCATCAGCCTGTTGAAAAGTTTTTATTCAAATGATGCCAGGATCATTTTCCATGACCTTGCATTGCTACCCATTCACTTTTCACACACAGAGCCTGATTCATCCTGGGGGTCACAGTCAAGTTGTAGGGTACATTGATCTCATCACAGCGAAGCCATGACACATCCTTTGGTCTTCCTTATGCCTTTAGTCCATGCATGCTTCAAATCTGGAAAAAAACCCCACACATTTGGGCTGGAGAAACAAAGCAGCAGCCATTTCCTTGCCTTAGTTCTTGGCCCATAATGAAGTAAGAGCATGATGTGATGATTGGAGCCAGACCTATCCTTGGCTATGGGCACTGCAGCCGACCCAAACCTAATTAAGAAAGATCCTGAACAAACTTGAATGAGGGCCAAAATCACTAGCCCCTTCAATCAATATTTTTGATATAAAAATTAGCAGCTGGGCCTAATAAAAGGGAGCGCTGTTATATGCCATAGCAAAACAAAGTCTCGTTTTGCTCCTATTCTGACCTTCTGTTGTGAGATATTTTATTGGTTTGTATCTGTGATAACTTCTCAGAGCAGTTGACTCGCAAATGTCAGCATTCAGCCTCCCATTTGGACCACGGGATGCAATGAAAATTAGAGTAACCAGTCCCTACATTAAACCCAGATTGGTATGGGAATCAACCTTTTCCAAATGGGTAAACTGGTTTCACTTGTTCTCTTATTCTTGATTGAATTACTCCTGCTAATATATAATGTTTAGCTAAAATAACTTTTTAAGAAAATTGATTTGATGAGGAAGGGGATAAACATTATAAGAAAAAACAATCTACCATCAAAGTCTTGGAAGTTCTCTTTATGCACTGCTAATCCCCTCATAACTTGAATATACTTGCCTTCCAAGATGAAGCCATTATTAATCTCTACAAGAGTGCTTGGAAGATAATGTTGTAGTTCTTAATATCGTGTCTGGCACATGGTAAGTGTCTAAAAATGATTGCTTTATTATCTTTCAAGACACCACATATTGACTTTAGAAATAATTTCTGGCTTAAATCCACAGAATTTACATGCAGGCTATACAACAGAGAAAGAAAAGGTTAACATCTGACTCCTTTTGATGCCTTTGTTATCCTGAAGACTTAGCTTTTAATAAGGTTGAAAAGAAGAATAAATTAAGACACCCCTTCCTTTTAGAGATACTCAGTAAAATATTTACTGGTAATATGATTTCTGGGTTTTGCTTCAAAGTAATCTGGTGAGAGAGGGAGTGAAATGGGTGGGGGAATAGAAGAAAAGATTGGCCATGAATTGGTAATGTTTGAAGATGAGTAACAGGTGTATGTAGGCTCATTATACTATTCGATTTTACTGTATGTTTAACATTTTCTGAGATAAAGCTTTTGAAAAACGGATCAATTAGAAATCATTTTAAAAATAAGTCACAGCTGAGTCCCTTCCCAGGCATTGTCGTCTGCTCAATAGACCTGCCCAAGCTAATGCCTGGCCCCACACCTCTACCAATAGCTTGCATCTGGCATCCTTGTCAATTTGACTTGACCCTAAAGGACCATCTCAGGTGCACAGTTTCCATGGAATTGGTGGAGGCCTGTGCTATGATAAAATCATAGTTAAACTTCTTCCTCTTTCTAATCCTGTTCCCTTACTCTTATGTTGGTATTGTACCATTGTAGGTGGTCTCAGTGGTGTGCTAGTAAATGTTTAACAGCCAGCTCTCTAAAGCCCTGACTTGTAGTGTCTGCCAATTTTCATGGTGTAAATACTCCCATTGTGGCCAATTTCAAGCTACCAATCTGACGTCACTGAATGAGGAATTAGAAAGAAATGTGTACAATTTGTTCTCATGACAGTGCAAGCCAACTCCAGCCACCCCTACCAATTTTCCCAGTGAATTTCTTAAATCTCTGCCTCAGTCTTTTTTCAGGGTAACCTAAACTAAATCAACAGAAAACCATCAATTATTTTCATATTATTTTTATTTATTTTAAAACTAACATTTTACAGGCAGAATAAAGTGAAATTGGTCATTTCAAACGTTTCAGTGAAACATACATTTCTCTCTCTCTTTCTCACACACACACAGATACATGCACACACACACACACATGCACACCCCACATACATCATGACACCATAAGAAAATGTCCTGCAATAATTGCCTAGAAATATTTAAAATACAGACTCCTTTTACTTTTCTAAACATTACACAGCTGAGTAGGGCATTCTAAAGAACAGACTTCAAATATGTTGTTCTTACTGTTTTGAGACCAGGAAACATTGCCAAGAATTTACCTGATGCTGTTCGTATTACTATTATTACAATTGTTATTATTGCTACAAATCAAAATATATATTTAAGAGTTAATGTTTTATCATCATCAGAACTGAGGTTTTTAAATCAGAGTAGGCCATTTATAATATTTGCTATCTCTGAAGAAAAATCCAAAAGAGTATTGTTTGTTTGAAGAACTGTTAAGACTTTTACCCTACTGAAGAGCTGTTGTTGGAATAAATAAATAATCAGAGGTTGAAGGTTGTTTTTTAAAGAGCAGGAAAAGAAAAGAGAAGAAAGATACCACATTCAGGCCGGGTGTGGTGGCTCAGGCCTGTAATCCCAGCACTTTGGGAGGCCAAGGTTGGAGGATCACCTGAGGTCAGGAGTTTGAGATGAGCCTGACCAACATGGAGAAACCTTGTGTCTACTAAAAATACAAAATTAGCTGTGCTTGGTGGCACATGCCTGTAAACCCAGCTACTCAGGAGGCTGAGGCAGGAGAATTGCTTGAACCCAGGAGGCGGAGGTTGCAATGAGCCTAGATCTTGCCATTGCACTATAGCCTGGGCAACAAGAACAAAACTCTGTCTCAAAAAAAAAAAAAAAGAAAGAAAAAGAAAAGAAAGATACCACATTCAAAGGAAGAAGGTGATGAAAAGGATATGGGCATCTTATAGGGAATGATACAGACAACTGAAGAAGGAATAATTTTACCCAAATGAATGGCAGATTGTTCTTCAATATTGGATCAATTTTTATAGAAAGAGAAGTTACTTGGAAAATGGGAACAAAATGTCCCAATGAGCAGAAAATGTTGACTGTGGAATAAATTAATTTTACCAGTACATATACACTTAATTATGAACAAGAGAATCAGAACAAGGTTCCTGCTATTAGAGCCAATTAGTTTATCAAATTAGAAGTTTGAATAATGTTCTTAAATTTTGGCATGGATTAGACCCAGGAAGGCTGGTCAAAAATGTAGATTCCTGGACACTACAACTATTATTTTTCAGTAAAGGTCTGGTGTAGGGCCCAGGGGTATGGATTTTAGACAGCTTCCTAGTAAATTCCAAAGCCTGTAGTCGCTGTCAAATCAAAGCATGCTGAAAGGCCATATGATTAAACATCCATGATACCATCATTTCATAAGGAGATTAGGAATAAGTCTATGCCATTTCCTTATCATACAGAGATGGCCTCCTTACAAATATCATCTGGAACCTTTATCTTCTGCTTTCCTGAAGGTCATTTTCAAGAACATCTTCCATTTATCTCTCAACCAACCAGATTTTCATCTATACCTTTATACACTTGCTTACTCCGTAAAGGAAAAACGCATATGTATATGTGTGTGTGCATATGTGTACAAGTGAACAGAAGGGCTGAGGGCTCATAACATTATAGAAAATTCTCTTTTCCAACAGATCTAACCAAAGAGACATTTTTGGCTCTGATATAGTTATCAAGACTCAATAATCAAATAATCTTAATCATAAATTAAAATCATGAACCTATTAGCCTAGGATTTGAGAGCTTTTTCTTAAAAAAATTAAAAATCTCATTATTCACAATCACCCTCCTAACTAACCTTATTCTATATGACATATATTCTAATATTATTGGCCCTATGGGACCTGGGCACCTTCTAATGCACTCTGGAAGCATTCTCCTTGGATTATTATACCTGTATATCAACAGTTGTTCTCATACCTGTATATTCAACGTGGACTCTCTGACAGAAATAGGTCCTTTTGTTTTGTACGTTGCAGTGTAATAAATTGCCCCTGCACTCTTGAATCTTGATGAAAAGAGACTAACTTACTCCCTGCCCTCCATGCTGTGTGGGTAAGTAGTTTCCCATGATGAATTAAACCCAATCTCCTCCATGAAAGTAATAATAGTGGACATTCCTGCTCATGAAGACACTTGTCTAGGGGCTTAAAACTTGAACGGTAGATGTGAAGGTGTGTGTGAAGATCACAGACAGATCCAGAAAGGAAGGAAGATGTTTATTGCTTTCCATACCTTGTGGAAGGACTGGATGTCACGCTGTCTTTTTGACCTCCTGTTTCCTTTATAGAACTCAAGGCATTTATGCATTTTGGACAATTAACTAGCAAGAATTTCATTTAAATGCACATATTCAAGAGATGAGAACAGTATGTCTTCCTTTCTTTGCACATTTATGACACATTTTCTTTGCACAAATAATGCTGCATCAGTTTCATTGAGAAGAGTTGGAATTTTGTTATCATTATCCCATAATTGGATGGGAAACGGCATTTTCAGAACCCACTTCTTTTCCTGTTTCACTAACAATATTCCTTACAACTTGTAAACATTCATGAAGAACTCTATCATTGTGATCCATTTTTAAACCAACGCACCCACTTGGAGTTATAATTTCCCCATAAAAAACTTTCCATGCTGATCACTTTTTTTCCTTTAATACGCTTTGAGCATCAAGTCACATTGCTCCATCCATCGCAGGCACTGCGGGTGGAGTTTCTATCTCAGTGCACAGCATGAAAGCGTGGGTCCATCTGTGCCACACAAAGCCAAGCTTCTCTTGAAGTGATTTGTTTACAGTGTCATTTGATGGAGTGGAATGTTCTGCAACTCATTCGAACTATTACAGAAGCTTTGCTAAAAGGTCACCACTGCTCTTTAGAGTTTCCAAATCTGGGCACCATCTGGGAGCTTGTTAAAGATAAGGTTCTCCACGGGCTTTTTCCATACAAATGAGATCGGATTAACAAAAGGCTACTTTTCCATAGAAGTTTGTGTTCATATTGAGTAGAAGGGAGAGAGAGAAAGAGAGAACACAAGTAGATTACAGTTAGTTACCTCAAAGTGTGCAAGCCAACTTTCTCCCAATTCAGAGGGCATGTAACAAGTGATAGTACAATTGAATAGGCCTAAACAAGGGTGTTGGTCTTGAAAAAGTTCGAATTTGCTTTTAAATGTCCTTCTTGAATCAATACATTCTTCAGATATGGTCTTGGGAGTCTAAAGGACTTCGAAGATGGTCTTGGGAGTTCTAAAGAACATTGAATTTCACCATTTACTTGAAATTCAATAGGAAAATGACAACTAATTTTTTAAGGTAATAGATGCTATGCAGGGTAAGCATTCACTGTGCACTGCACCAACAAGGTTCAAGTTGTTGTAACTACCGTTTTAGTCTAGGCCTAAAAGTGACTTGTGCTTCCTTTCTGCCCCCTTTCTTATGAAACAAACATCTGGAATTTTCCAAACCTCAAAAACTCAGCTGTAAAACTGTAGGAAACCAGCAAGAGGAAAAGAAAAACTTCCTTCAAAGACATCTCTAGTTGCAGTTGACCAGTTCTGCTTTCCCCCTCGAAACATTAACTATGTCTTTTGACACTTGTCTGTGAAAAACGTCCAAATGTGACAAATGGTAGAAACATTTCTTTACCCTCCTGCCTGGAACTTCCCATGATACAGATGAGTTCTAGCTGATGCTTTTATGAGTGGAACAAGGAAGGTGGCTACTGTCCACCACACTCACCAACATCTGCAGATGGAATAAGTAAACACATAGTGAACTTACTGAATAAAAATTTTAAATCCTCTCATTTGCATTTGGTTGGAACCCCTGAAAGGGTCTGCACAGTAGCAGCTAAAACATAGGCTCATTGCCATTAAAAATATTCTCAGAAGTGTGTGTGTGTGTATTTCTAGTAGAATACTTGGAAGAAGAGAGACTTAAATCTGGAATCATGTTTTTGTCTCTGCAGTCCAGGCTGGAGACATTAAAAACAACAATGTCTCCCTCAGTTCAATCAAGCTGGTCTGGGAACCAAAATTATCCTGAGGAAGGGGGAGAAATCCATTTATTTTCCTTGTGAGGCAAGGAGGGAGGTCTTTCTCACAAAGTCTTTGTGTGTCATTCAGGACCAGGAAACTTAATCTTCGAGTTCAAAGCTCGTCTCATCATAGAGCTCAGGACGTGCTGACTTCTTGTGCCGGGAATATTTCAGTTGCAGGAGATCACCCATTTCATCAAGAGCTTCCAAAACCTGCAATGAGATTGCTTTCTAATAGCTATCATTGAACACCTAAGTAACCCTGCTTTGCAGAGGCCAGGTTAATAGCAAGCCTCACAAAGACACACAGTCTTATTTTGCTAGCTTCTTTGATTTTAAAGAAAAGAAGCAAGATCCATAGCATTAGGTTGTGGTTTAAGATCCTAGAGGAATGTTGGATGCTAATTAATTTTATTTGTTGTTCTAACTCCATACTATGAATGTTATTTTATTTTGAGAGTGTGAAGAGGAGAATAAAAACATGTGACCCATGCTTACCCTTAAAATATTTTATTTTAAAATGTAATGACTTATATGTAATCTTGTGGAAGAAAAAGATAAGGTTGCAGAATGTATTTGAAGTTATATCTTCATGACACAGCAAACCACCTGGCCAAGAACAAAGTGGAATGTTGGGGGAGCCGATTAACATCACCCTCTGTCCCCTCATGCTACCTCAGGCCTCCTGCTTTTAAATACTCATCTCTGTTTCCCATGAAATACTAGAACTTAACTCACAGGGACTGAGAACTCATCTGTTTCAACTCTCTTACTTTAGGTGGGTAGACGTATCCCCAATTTTACACATGAAACAACTGAGATCCAGAAAGTAAAAAAAGGTCATTTTCGATTGTAGTATATCACTAATCCTGTGGTATTGGTCATGCCTTTTTAACCTTTCTGAGCCTGTTTTTCTTAACCTGCCAAATGAGGAGGAAGATAATATTAGGGTCTAATACTTTGAAAAGGTAAGGTGAGGGCTGGGCATGGTGGCTCACACCTGTAATCCCAGCACTTTGGGAGGCCGAGGCGGGCGGATCACGATATCAGGAGATTGAGACCATTCTGGCTAACATGGTGAAACCCCATCTTTACTAAAAATACAAAAAAATTAGCTGGGCGTGGTGGCGGGCGCCTGTAGTCCCGGCTACTTGGGAGGCTGAGGCAGGAGAATGGCGTGAACCCAGAAGGCGGAGGTTGCAGTGAGCCGAGATTGCTTCACTGCACTCCAGCCTGGGCAACAGAGTGAGACTCCGCCTCAAAAAAAAAAAAAGAGAAACGGTAAGGTGAGGGTTGTTAATGTTAGAATGGGTGACTAATGGATCTTACGGACTTTCCTCTTTGGGAAATCTTTCAAACTGATGTTATTTAAGATTTCCTCCAACATGTTAAGAGTAATTGATTTCTTGGTGGTAGGAGTATGAGTATTGAAAATGTTCTTCCCTGTTTTTGTAAATTTCCTACATCAAATCTAAGAAAAAGAAATCTACGTTTTCTCAGTACTAAGAAAAAGTAACCAAAGTTATCTTTAAAATGACACCTCTCTGGGATAGTTTCTATCAATCTTTGCTGAAGGTGGGGGATGGACTAGTTCAGTGGTATCCAAAGTGAAGGACCTGTACATTTGGGGCATCTGTGAGATAATTTATGGAGGATGCAGGAGGAAAACATTAGGATTTCTATTATTATTATTATTATTATTATTATTTTCTTTTTTTGAGACAGTCTCACTTTGTTGTCCAGGCTGGAGTACACTGGCATGATCTTGGCTCACTGCAGCCTCCGCCTCCTGGGTTCAAGTGATTCTTCTGCCTCAGCCTTTCGAGTAGCTGGATTACAGGCATGTGCTACCACACCTGGCTAATTTTTCTATTTTTAGTAGAGACGGGGTTTCACCCTGTTGGCCAGGCTGGTCTCAAACTCCTGACCTTAGGTCATCCACCCACCTCAGCCTCCCAAAGTGCTGGGATTATAGGCGTGAGTCACTGCGCCTAACCTCTATTCATTTTTATCTCAACCTTTTAAACTTTTATTTATGTGTCTCTTATACAATGTACATAATATATTGGTAATGCATATATCATTTATAAATAATTTATGCTAATGTTTGCTGATCCAAGACCACCCAGAACACACTCGTGCTCAAAGTTAGGTTTCTTTAGCTTGCTAGTATGGGAGAGGGAGGACACTGCAGAAGAACCATGGGTATCTTAGTGACAGGAGGATGGGAGCGGCTTTTGCTTGTGCCTGAAATGACTCTAAGGAAGCAGGGACTGGTTCTGAGTTGGATGCTGTTAAGAAATGGGAGCAGTTCACTGGCTGGCTATATAGTTATAATTTCTGTGTGAAAGGCGAGAGAATTAAAGCAAGGCTATAGTTGTTATTGGTAAATGAGCAAATGTCACACATGTCGGTCAGAAAAAGGAGACATTAAGTATTGTGGGCTTGTCTCTGTCTTGTCCAAATGTGGTCACGGAGTGTATGTCTAATATTATTTCTAGTCTATGAGCCTTTAGGTTCAATTGCTACCTTAATGTACTGGCTGTTCATCAGGGTCATTTTCCACTTTCTCTTACATGTACATTAAGGAACTGCTCAAAATTTTCTGTTGAGATGGGTGCTTGATTTTAAAAGTTTAGAGGCATTTGTCTAGATGATTGATGTCTCAGTATCCTTTCAAAGTAGGTAGTTTGCAGCAATTAAGAAGTTGTGAAGAGAATCACATACACGAATACCTCAATGCTGCTTGGAGCACAAAATTACAAATTCATCTATGCGGTCTGTCCCTCCTGCCATCTCAGGGAACTTGCTTCCTGGCCACGCTCTCTTCTCTCCCTTCTGTGCAAGGTCCCCTCTTCACTGTCTTCTTCCCTTAATGTGTAAACATACTCAAGCCTTCTCCACTTTCAAGGGTATTTTCTAAACCTATTTTTCTTTCTACAGTCAGACTTCTTGAATGTTTTGCCTGCCTTTTCTTTCTTTCTTTTTTTTTTTTTTTTGGCCAAATCTTTTTGCCTGCCTTTTCTTGACACCAACTCATTTCATTTAAAAGAAACAATTTGTTAAAATTCACATTCTGGAAATACATACTCATTTTAGAGAATGTGGAAAATATAGAAGGGTGTAAAGAAAATAATGTTCACTCATCTCAAAACCTGGTTAGCTCAGTTGTTAACATGCTATTCAATAATTTGTACTGTGTACCTACTGTGTACAATACACTGGTTTACGTTTTCAGACTATACTGGTGAAGATGAACGACACGGCAAGTGTGTGTGTGTGTGCATGCGCACATGTGTACGTGTATAATTTCAAACTCAAATTATCCTCTTTACTCTTTTATTCTTTTATTATTTATGTTCCCTTCATTCCCTTAAAATGCCTACTCTAAGGAACATCAAGTTCCTACTAATTGCTAATCCAATAGTTTTTTCTCATCCCTCACTACATTTAAACTTCCTGCTGTTTTGAGGGACATTTTGACCCTCCTCCTGCTTGAAACTTTCTCCTCTGTATGGAGTTTAATACTACACTGAACATGTCTTTCCTGACTGCTCTAGTTCCATGTAAGTCTGGGTCCCCACCTGTGATTCCTGTATCTACCCTGGAATGTAGGCACTCCCCGGGAGTCCACCCTGTTCCCTGTTGCTCACATCTGGACAATTACATATTCTACTGTGGCTGTAAGGATCCCTCAGTTCCCTAAACTATAGCAGCTCCAGCTTTGCATACTCTCCTAAGCTCTAGAATCTTACTTTTCTTCTATAGGTGGCCCATGGACACATAGTCTCAACATGTCTAGGACTGAGCTCGTTCTATTCCCCCACTCCCATTGAAAATTTGCTGTTCCTTACTGTATACCTTATCTCTTTTAAGTGCTTCACCATCCTTCTATTCATCAGGGCTAGAGACCTCAAATTGTCTTTGATTCTCTCTTCCCACATATGCACCACATCCAATCATTTGTCAAGTCATGGCAGCTCCACTCATTTGTAATATTTGTTCATGGATTCGTTTCTTTTGTTTCCACTACCATTAGCCTTGTCATCTCTTGTTTTGTTGAAATAGCTACATCTTAGGTCCTTTCCTTTTTCCCCGTTCCTCTCCAATTCATTTGTCATGTTTATTTCATAATGACATGATTGTGTCACTCCACTGATTGGAAGTCTTGAATGATGCTCGGTGACCTTTATTTAAAAGGCCTGGCTCAAAAGCCACTTTCCCTGTGAATCTTCTCCACTCTAATAATTCAGCCCACCTTCATGCTCCCACAGTTTTCTATATTTCTTCTTCAAGATTAATTTATTCTGTCTAGTATTATATGTGTTGCTTGTTTATTAGCATCTTCTCCTAGACTTTTTGCCCCAGGTTTGCACATAGTTGACTCTCAATAGTGTTTGCAAAACTGCATTTATGTTATGTGACTCTTCTCATTATCTCCAAACTGAGTAGATGGCTTCATTCTCTGATATTACTTATTCACATAACAATGGAAATCAAGGGACAACAAAAGGCAATTTAAAAATCATTTCCGCCTCACTTAGGTGCTGCTGTAATGTGGATTTGTTCTTGTTGTTGGTTTTCCAACATGTTGCTTAGTTGGGTCATATTTTATTATGGCAGATTTCGTGGCTATGAAAAATGGCAGGATACACATAATTAAGTCCAAAATAGCATTTTACACCAGGTTTTGCCTTTAAGATTAAGTAAATAGAACAACATTTGGCTACTCAGTCAGTCTTTTCTAGGAAACCAAACTACTGATTGAAATCTTCACTAAACTGATTTTCTTTTCTATCTACTGAGTGGTCACAGTGTTGGCTGTTGTTGACGTGCCCTTATTTTTCAGCAGTGACTTTTGTCAGTGTTGTTTTCCTAAATCACCCAAGAGTAACTCAGAGAACCCCAGGCTGTTTCAATAAAAGGACTTGCTTTGAATCCAGGGTACCGGTACTGAGCTCCTGCTGGCCTGTGGTGTACTCACCGTGTCTAACATCTCCCGAGTATGTGCCGCTGAAACACAAAACCGAGCCCGAGCTTCTGCGAGGGGAGTGGCTGGAAATCCCACGACCACCACTCCAATTTTTTTCTCTAACATATGCCTTGCAAAAGCCCTTAAGGAAAAGCAAAAAAAGAAAAAAAAGTCGTTAATTGGGAAAAGACAACATTATCCTGACAAAAAAAGAATATGGCTAATTGACTTTTTCTTTTTTTCTTTTTTTACGATAGTAAGTGGAAGATGATTGAAGTTTTTGAACTTCTGTCAAATACAATTGACGAATAAATGGGCAGTCAGCCACTTGGTGCCACTCATGATGGTGTGTGTGGGATTATGGGTCTGACACACTCATTAGGTAATTGTGGATATTGAGTCTTTGACACCAAGCAGAAAATGTTTATGACACTGGTTTAACAAATCTGCAGTGATATAAAATCCACCTACAGGATCCCTAGGTATAAAAACCAAGCAGTTCCTATAATGCAATTCCATAAAGAAAGAATCTATATTAATTGTAAACTTACATGTTTTAAAAACTTAATACCAATAACATAATGTGGAAATTTCAAGGAGCCTATACTTAATAAGTATAATGTGAAGACCAAGATCAGAGGGTCTGTAGGACCCAACCCCAAGCCAATATTCTCACTGCAGCGCCAAAGATTATGTTTTCCATCAAATCAGAGATAAGAAATAGCAAGGTCTCCTGATTGTTTCATAAGTGAATGAACATACTCAGGGATGCACAGGGATAATAAATTCAGCGACTGAGTTTAAGAGTAATAGGGCAGAAGGGAGACCAGGAAAGAAGTGTTCACGCAGAGAACCTTACAGCCTATAGGACGTAAGTCATAGAACCAGAAAGCTGTTTGATGCAGGGTAAAACCTTCGTAAGCTATGATTCCTTCTCTTCATCCTTCTAGTCTCTTTCTTTTCCAGAGCTAATCTCAGTAACAATTCTAGAATATCAAGCTCAAAGGCTGTAAATATCTAGTGCTGAGAGCCAAGGTCAGGCAAAAAGGCATGTACTCCCAAGTGACTCTTTTTCCCCTTTGGGCTCTGTTAGTCTTTGCAGGAAAACTTAGTTACTGAGTGACTTTACCCATAAGTGAGGTAAATGCCTCAGATCTGTTCTTAGCATTAAGAGATTGCTGTTGTATTATTTTAGGCTGGAAGCTGACAGCACCAGAGAAACATTCCAATCACAGCTCAGGAAGAATTCTTGAACCAGACACGGAGAATAAGCCTGCTCTTCCATTCACTTGTTTTGCTGTTGAGCAGTCTGCCTTTTGGTTGTTTCAGACAGAACATAGGTTATCAGTTATCAGATGAAGCAATGAAGACTGCAAGACCTACAAGATGCATAGCTTCTCTGGCCCCCTGGCTTGGGCGAGGCAACATTAGCCCTTTGATTTCAACTAGGAAGGTGAGAAGGAGATGAAGCTTTCTAGCTGAGAAAGCTTGAAAACAGAAGCTGTTCTTTCTCTTTCTTGATCACCCTATGGAAGGCTGCCCATGGAACTGCACAAAATGAGAGCTCATAATTGTCTGAGAAACAAGTCAAGTGCTTTTATTGCTAGAGTACAAACCACCTGACCCCTGATCTCAGGCCAGTTTTTGGGACTCCCAGAAGACCGCTTTCACTGTCTGCATGTTTCTCTTTGTACCAAAGGAAGCACGTTTTGCCAAAGAATGCAGAGAAAATATATGACTCTGTTGATTCATTAGGCTAATCTGGCGTCTCCCTGGAGCACTTTTGAATTTAAACCTTAGACTACTAAAGCTAGTGTTCTTAAGTTAATATATATGATTGCACTGGAAATTTTATATAATGAGCCTTTGTGTTTGTACTCCCCAAAGCAATTGGCAATAGGCTGAAAGAAACTAAACTATGTGAAATAATAATAATAATAATAATAATAATAATAATGATAATAAACATTAGCATTGTATTGTATGCAGAATCACTACTTCTTGTATAACACCATCTTCCAAGTGTATTACATGAACAGGGGAAGAAAAATGCAAACCCTTTACCAAATACCAAATACAATACATTCTTGATTATTTAAGTATGTTTTATGGGTGAAATCACATTACACAGCTCTCTAGAAGATTCCAGTGGTAGAGTTATAACAAGGTTTTGTTCAAAAGGATAACTTGCTATTGTTTAATGAAAACTTAATTGTTTTCATTCTGCATAGGAGGAAATGTGGAGAGATCACCATTCTTTAATAAAATCAAAGGTTTTTAGATGACCAAATGAAAGAAGTGCTTCCACACTGGCTTATACAATTAACACCCTATTTCAAAAACATCTCTACCTATAAACTTCCAACAAAGAAATATCACAGAAGGAAACAAAGCTAGACAGCAGGGCAAACTCTTGCCAGCAACTCCTACCAGTAACAGATAACACTACCTTTTGTAACTAACCTGTTCTCTTTCCTTAGGTGAGCCAGATTTTTTTTTTTTTTTTTCTGTTTGTAGTGATTGTTGCCTTTTGAATCACCAATGATGACATTAAAAATAATTATACTCTGTGTTGCTTTAATGAGATGTGCATTTTTTTCCTATGGACTAAAGCTTGAGAGATTGTGTTCTGTGTTCAAAAGAGCTCTAATTTATGAAGCCAATGAAACTGGCTTTGAATTCTGGGCTCTGCTGCCTACAACCTGTGTGAGTCTTAGAGAGCAAATTTTTTTTTTTTTTTTTTTTTGAGACAGAGTTTCACGCTTGTTGCCCAGGCTGGAGTGCAGTGATGTGATCTCAGCTCACTGCAACCTCTACCTCCCGGGTTCAAGTGATTCTTCTGCCTCAGTCTCCCAAGTAGCTGGGAGTACAGGTGCCTGCCACCATGCCCAGCTAATTTTTTTTTTTTTTTTGTATTTTTGCATTCTCTAAAGCATGCAATATGTTTGTACTTTTAGTAGAAATAGGGTTTCACTGTGTTGGCCAGGCTGGTTTCAAACTCCTGACCTCAGGTGATCCACCTGCCTTGGCCTCCTAAAATGTTGGGATTACAGGTATGAGCCACTGCACCCGGCCTTAGAAAGTAATTTGACCTTTCCAAGTCTTAGCATCTTCATATATAAACTAGGGCTAAACATCCTACCCTCCATGGGTAATCACTGAGGTCTAATAGCCTTACTTAGCATATATTTAGTACTCTGTGATATTAGCTCTTCTTAAAAAACAATCTTAAGTTGAAAGAAACAAGATGGTTTGACATATTATCCAGTGTATATAGCAATATGGAAGCGGAGTGTAGCAGGATCTTTACCTACTATTTTTTTCTGGACGTTTTATTTTTAGTAATGCAACCAAAAATCGTAATAATTATTTTGGAGAGTTGTGCAACCATGGTGACTCAACCTTGCACTCAGTTGAAACTGATAATGATCATCATTGTTGCAGAGTAGTAGTAGTAAAACGGCTACTACTGATTGAATGCTTAGGGCACGCCAACTACTATATTAAGTGCTTTGTACACATTACTAAAAATGACACTGTTAATGACTTTATTGATTAATGCTATTAATAATGACAGCTAACACTGAATAGCTCTTATATAAGAAGTAACATGCTAACTGCTTTATGGACATCATCTTGTTTAATCTTCACAGTAACCTTATGAAATCGATACTATTATGTCCCATTTTATAAATGAGAAAGCTGGAGCTTCAGAAAGCTGAGTAACTTGTCCAACAATCCCCAGCTAGGAAGAGGAAGAATCAAATTTCTTTTTGATTCCAAACGTTTCACCACACCATAGAGCATAACTTTTATATGAAGCATATTGTTCATAGCATATTGTATGAATTCTTGAAGTTAAGTGCATTTGTTTTCACTATTTATGGACTCTTCTCATTGGGTTGGTTCAGTTTTCCAACCTGTTGGAATTCTAATTCTGGCTTTTATTATTAAAGTTGGAACTATCCAGAACACTCCCTGCTGTCACTATAACACTCCAGAATTATATGTGTTATACCTTGGACAAGTTGATTTTCAGTGCCTTCTTTTGAGCTAATGAGAAAATATTGGATAAACCTGAGCTAAGTTTGGACTATTTCTTCCAACACACATCATTTCCCCAGTCATTTTGAATAAATGTATGTGTGTCTGTGTATGTGTGTCTGTTTGTGTGTGTGTTTGTGTGTCTTCAAAAACCAGGTGGTTAAAGGCCTTTGGATTGTCTGCTACTTTCAGTCACCGTTGTCACCCCTCCTTGACACTATCACAGAGCAGTACGATATATAACATATCTGTGGCACATTATGTCCTCAGACACTTCAGGCACTGTTTTCCTGACCCAGATCTGTGAACAAAGGGCCAACTGGTGGGAATGATGTGGCATGCTAAAAACTCATGCTTGTTTTAACTGCTTGTGATTTTGCTGTGGTAAAATGACCCAAGACATAGTCTGAAGAATCAGTCTTTTAGGAACTTTTAGAAACTCAGTCTTGCCCTCCGTGAGTTTTCACGAGTAAGCCCCAAGCCTCTTTGATCGGTATTTTTCTATACTTCAAGTACTCTGCCAATCTAGTCAGGCTACTAGAGAGTCAAACAAAGTTCCAGCAATGGGTTACACTGGAGGGGAATTAGGACCACTAGAATCTGATGCATAGTATGTTGAATATGAATTTCTATCATGTGCTTGGTCAGAGACACAAACATTTTACCTTTAGAAAGGATTTTAGTTAACTTCCTTTTTTTTGAGACAGGGTCTCATTCTATCACCCAGTCACCTAGGCTGGAGTGCAGTGGCACAATCTCAGCTCACTGCAACCTCTGCCTCCTGGGGTCAAGTGATCCTCCTGCCTCAGCCTCGCTAGTAGCTAGGACTACAGGCATGCACCACCACTTCCACCTAATTTTTGTATTTTTAGTAGAGACAGGGTTTCACCATGTTGGCCAGGCTGGTCTTGAACTCCTGACCTCAGGTGATCCACCTGCCTCAGCCTCCCAAAGCACTGGGATTACAAGCATGAGCCAATGTGCTCTGCCAGTTAACTTCCTCTTAACAACATGTAATTAGTCTAATTACATTAGTCTCTAGTAGGTTGGAGAAGGACTCATGTATAAAATTGTCCCTGCCAAACTGACAAAAAGTCATGTTCTCCTCTTTATACAGTTGTTGCTAATGCTCAGTTTCAAAGTTGCAATCAAGTAAACAACCCCCAAATAGGTTCACAGTAAGGGCATGAGAAACTGAGCATGAGCTTCAATGTGAGCCTCAGTTTGGGTTTTTGCATCTTAGTTTTACTGCTGTTTGACTTGTGTGGCTTGGGGCAGGTTGCTTAACTGCTCTCAGCCTCAGCTTCCCCACGCTTGAAGTGAGAATGTCCTCTTCTGAGGATGGCCACAGAGTTCAGTGGGAGAAAGCACAGAGCCTGATCACATTGTTTTGATGGTAATATGGGGAGAGATGATCTTCAGAAGTTCTCCCTGAGAACGGTCTTGGGTCAGAAGGAGGCTCAGGATCGTGCTTAATTTACAGGTGAGGCTGAGGGAGATAAGTGATTTCCCTAATTTCACAGGACTTGAATTTAGGGAGAGAGCTCAATCTTAGCAACTGGTTCCCTTTCTATAAGACCTGTGGGAAAGGTCTAGCTGATAGGCTGGCAGGTGGCTTCTGAGCAGCTGTTATGAGTGAATCCTGAACTCAATCGCCCCATTCCAAATGCATAATCTAACGCCTGTGCCAAAAAGCCATCTTAGGTCACCTTGGGGTTTAGGTGTGATTATGAGATGCCTTGGATACTTACGCTACTTTACCAGGCATGTAAAGAAGCAGAGGAACAACAGAAGCATTCTCATTGCCATAGATAATGAATCCCATTTCCTGCAGTCTTTGTCTGAAGTATCTTGTGTTTTTCGCAAGTTGCCGTACTCTCTGCAACCCTGAAAAGAGACAGGCGTGAAATCCATCAATTCCCACTAGAAAGAGGGAAGTAAAGTTCAGATCAACTTGGCAAGCATCTCTAAGTCTTTCTGCAGGCCAGCAGCACTAGCTTGGAGGAGGAAGTAGGGAAGGGAGATATCTCCTGGGGAGTAGGTGTGGGCACTGATGCCCAGGTACTGCACTGAACCTGGAAGGCAGGAAGAGAGGTAGATGATGCTACGAGGTGCTGCAAGCAACTGAAGCCAGGTTACGCTAGAAGGCCAGTGGGAGGCAGGGGAGGTACCTATTTTTTATCGACTCTGTGCGAAGTACCTTAAAAACATCAACACGAGAGAAGGGAGTGTGATTAGAAGTAACATAACCACTTCCCCCTACCCCCTACGCTTCATAGCAGATATTGGTAGATGCTTTTTAGCTAAGCCGAGTTGGCTCATTAAATTGTCCCTCATTTAAATCTCTAACCAAAGGATCCTTCATCCAATCTGAATTTGTAGGGATAGCACAATCATAGACAAAGATAAGTCCTGCTGAGATCAGGGCTGTTTTTTGAGGCATTTGGTGGTAGACTGATAGAAGGGAGGAAAGAGGGGGACCCCTGCTTTCCCAAGCCAGAAAAAAGGACAACATTAACCCAAAACAGAAGGACAAGCAAAGTACATACAGGGATCCATGTCAAGGGTATTGGTGCTTCAGCTCTAAGTCTTATATCCTGTGTGCTAAGTGTGTGTCCCAGTGCAGTGTTCACACATGTGAAGTGTCAAAGTGATGAAAGAGCAGAAAGTCCCATCCCAAAGATGCCTGTCTACTCGGGTCCTGCTTCAAAATAGGTGGGTAAGTAAGCCAGCCAAAGCTAGATAGTGTTTGCTCAATAAGAATGAATAGGATTAAACACTGAAGTCCCCTAGAAATCAGCTCAAAGTTTGCATTTGATGCAGGATTGCTGCTGGGCAGGAATGTGCCACTACAGTCTTATATCTTACTGGTTGTCTTTAGTGGACCTCCATTCTGAGTGGTGAGATGTTCAGACGAACTGGTCAGAGATTCTGCTCTAGAGGTTATACAATGTTTTGAACATCACTCATGGGTGTTTGTAACTCTTCAGATGGAAATAGGGTAAACATTTCAGTAAACATGTCAATCACAGTCATCCGGTCTCTTCTTAGAGAAATGGCCCCAGATTGTGCCTTGACAAAGGATTGAGCAGTGGGCATCTTGTGCTCAGCATCCTCCTCCAGAGAACCATACTATTTGAGTAGGGTTGGCCCTGACTTTCCTCTTTTCTACAAGGTAGTATGAGGGCCAGTCTTGATCAGTTGGAATACTTCATCCCTCTGATTATTGGTTTGATGAGGGAGCACTACTAGGGACTATTTGAGTCTTTCTTTTAGATTGACTGAGGAAGAAGTGTAAGCATCAAATAACTATAAAGCTACATCTTTGTCCTCACCTGGAGGAAGACTGCTTGAGAATGATATTGACTCACATAGAAGTCACTGTGCAGAACACTGAGAGTCCTGATGGCATCATCTGAACCTTTGGGCCTAGCTGTGCCTAAGCCAGACCAGTTTTTTGGACTTCCCTGCTGTGTGAGCCAATACATTTCCTCTTCTGCCTCCTATAACCAAATGTGTCCTGAATAATTCAGGTGGTGGCTACTAATTGGATTAAGTAGCCTCTAAAGGACAATAATAATATCAACAACAACAATAATTATAGTTCACCCATATGTGATGTCACCATTGCTATAAGCTCTTGACATTTATTGATTTAGTCATCACAACCACCAAATTGGTGTAAGAACTGTAATCCTATGTTATACACAAGGAGAAGCCAAGTAACTTACGCAAATTTACATAGTCGGTAGGTGACCAAGCCAGAATTGGATTCTAGAATCTTAGATTCTAGAATCCGTGTTGTTAGTCCCTCCACTATAATGCTCTGCCCGGGTAAGGGATGGTGGTCATCGGTTCTTCTAAAGATCAATAAAACTCTCATTTCTGCCAGCTGTTTGTATTATGATTTATATATATATATTTATATTAAAAAAA
>NW_012116099.1:4296389-4312463 GCF_000951035.1 Colobus angolensis palliatus | reverse complement strand
ATATATATATATTTTTAAGTAGAGGTAGTTGAGAGTTGAAGGCTGAGCAAGTGCTTGATGGACTCACGTTGTGAGTGGTTGGATAAGGTATCGCTAGCATAGGATATCACTAGGTTGGAGTCTAGGGCCCCCTTCACTTTAGGTAGAGGTCCTGAAGGGCTGTGTCCAAGGAGCGAGGGTGAACCAAGTGTAGACAAGCTCCCAAAGGCACTTTCTTTACCCAGACATCTAACATTTTTTCACTAGACTCTATCACTCCCAAAATACTTCAAATATTCCTTTAAGTTTTCCTTCGCTTATCGGGCCTAAATGGACTTAACTTCTGTGACACCCTAATTGTGTTAACGATACAGTATATGCAGAGAAATGGAGATTTACTTGAGTGGAACACAGACCAAGGAGCAAGATGCTAAATGCCCCGATCGTCCATGCTTGTTTTCTGTTACTTTCTTTTTCCCAACTCCAGTTCTCAAGGATGATCCCTCCCCAACTCTGCCAGCTCCCAGCAGGCAGATTGGGATGGAGAGAGCATCCAGCTTATTGTTCTTTCCTAGGGATGCTGACATCTCAGCCCCTCTATCCTGACCACAGACAATGAATGGAGCATGCCCTTGACCCAAAGGCAGTCCACTTGGGTGTTAGCAAGGAAGCCATACATTGGTCTATCATAGGAGCTTTGAAAAAGAGACAATAAATACAAATTAAACAAACCAGATCTTCTTGCTATTACAGTGTGGATGTAAAAAATCTAGAGAGGATGGTAGTAAAATTTAGTTGGTAGTAAGAGTAGAAATTGAAAGACATAGAAAAAACGCTTATTAGCAGAATCTGTGAGACAGAGTAAACCATTGGTTGGTAGAAGTTGTGGCTACCTATAAAGAAGAGAGGTGGGCAGTTCAAGGTTAGTCAGTAACAATAGGAATAGTAAGATATAAAAACAGAAGAGCTTATAGTCTAGTGAGAGAAACAGACATTAATCAAATAATCACACAAATGGTTGTAAAATTGCAACTCTGATGAGCAGTGTAGAGAAATGTTATGTGGTGTTACGAGAGCTCATAAGAGGAAGACTGGACCAAATCTGAAAAAAATCAATAAACAATGAATGAATAAAGATCCAAAGGATGAGCAAGTATTAACCACACAAAAAGCTAAAGGAGAGTATTCCAGGCCTAGGAAACAGGTGCAATGGTCTTGTGGTTTGTAGAAGAACACAGAAGTTGTGAACAAGGCAAGATGTAGTTGAGCGTGGGACAAGATGAGGCTGGAAAGATGAATGGATTGTCTAAAAAAGAAAAAATGAGGTGAGACTATAGGGATTGAAGAATTCCACACTTGATGACTGGAAGGAGTAGGAATAAGATGAATTTGAAAGGGAGACAAAATAGCAGCAACCAGAGAGGGAGAAAACAAAGCCGGACATAGAATAGTGTTCCTTGGTTTTATCAACATGACAACTCATTGACAACCTTTACTTTGGAGTCCCTGGATGGAACTTTGATTTTAAAGAAAGAAACAAGTAGTTCCAAGTATGGTTTCTTAGTTCATATTCCTTTCAAAATCCCCAATTCTAAATTTGCAATGTGAATACAAGTAAGAAATCCAGAGATGCGTAGAAACACCTGTGTGTCTATACATATATATATATGCTTAGACACAGTCTCTTTTGTGCTAAAAAAAAAGGAATTTTATAACATGCTGGTGTGTCCCTTGGAAACTTGTATGTTTACAGAGCTCATTGGAAGTGCAGGATTAGAAATTAAGAAGGAGAATATTTGCCTTACTTAAGAAAAATCACCCATACATTGAAACTGTGTTTAGAGAGTTAAGAACATGTGGAGTAGGGGGAGATTGTGGACAGAAGGAAAGGAAAAGAGAGCTATGGTAAGGATTGTTTTAAAGGTGATTGAAATCAAGGCACAGAGATACATCTCAGCCACCAAAATATATTCCATATGGCCTGTCCCCGTGTGCGTTCAGCACTTTTGTGGCTCATTAGCTACACAATGAACAGATGACTTAATCAGCCTGGGCCTGATGATTCCTACATGTTCCCCCTTGAAGACTAGAAGGATTTCCTGGCCTAGAAGTGCCTGAGTGGCTTCAATTGCTTTTCCCAATGGCATTATCTTTGCACTTGCCTATAATGATTCATCTATCATTGGCTGCCTAGCTACTTAATTGGCCCCGGCTGTCCCTACTTCCTTGATTAACCCAAGAAACTGGATCATCAGCTAATGTCACCATTTCACTGCTTCCAGATCCTTCAGAGACTTTACCGAACAGATGATGTCCAGGGGTATCTGATGCCTAAGAACTAGATGTTTTATTCTTCCCTATCTTTCCTATCTTTGAACCATTTAGCACAGCATGGCTGACAAGCCATTATGACACACTTTGTGGTTGCCACACTTTCTCATATAGGTCACTACAAATGCCTTTGAGGTCTTTTGTGTTTGCCAAGATACAGCTCCTTTCAATTACTGTATTGTTCATTCTTCAAAATTGGAAACATTCTCATACTCTTGGAAGGCCTAGGGACAGAGGTGGAATTTGTACATATAAAACGCTACTCATCTAAACAGGATGCAAATGATTTTATTAATTACATTGGGCTTTGAGATTCTTGCTTGAAGAGTGATTTGCAAAAGTAGAAGCAATATTTGGTGCATGTTCTTTTGTACAGGGACAGGCCATGCTAGGATGGCAGACGGAGGCTTTGGAGATTGGGCACTGTGGCCACATCCCCTTCAAGACACTCAGAGTCTCCAATTAAGTAGTTTCTGATCCTTCTTCTACATATTACACAGAAGACAGGGAAAGTCCCTACTCACATAAATAAGTGAATGAAAAAATCTCTTATGTAGCCTTCTGCAGAGTTTCCATAAGTATTTGTTGTATTTTGGATTCTCTGAGGAGGCTGTTGAGTGGAAAAGGAATAGGCTTTGGAGTTAAGTGGAATGGGAATCAAACTCCACCTGGACAGCATCAAATCTAAAAATCTCAGTTTTAGCTGTAAATTAGAGATAAACTTATCTTACAGGAAAATTGTGAGAAATCAAGAAGTTAATGTAGGAAAAGTGCTTAGTACTGTATCTGGCATTTGGTAGGTCCTTGAAAGGGGAATTGCCATTTTCTGCTGGACAATAGTTCTCTGCAGCCTCAGTGCCACCTCACAGTCATCTGGAGAGCTTGGCAAACCTTATGTCCAGGCTGCACCCCAGACCCATTACATCAGGATCTCTGGGGATGGGACCTGGCATGAGTTTTGGATTTAACAAGGCTCAGCCAAGCAGACTGGGATGTCTCAGAAATAGCTGCCATTTCTGGTCCACCTCTAGGGCTGTGCATGGCCTTTTCTGGGTATCTGAATGCAGCCTGGCTGAGCTATGCTCCTACACTGGATGTGACAAATAAAAATGGGCATATGTGGTAGCCTCTTGTTTGGCATGATTACTTCCCAGCAGTTCCTGAGTGCTCAGTTTCCTGAGATACCTTTTTGTGGGGGTGACTTGCTCTCCTGACGGCTACGTGCTCTGAAGCTTTCACTCATCTTAAGATCAGCCTCCCTGTCAACCCCACCCCTCTCATGAGGGTGGTTAAATCAAGGGTGAACCTAGCCTGGCTGATGACCTGTCTGTTCCTGTTCTATCTCTTCTGATTTCTGTCTTTGCTGGCTTTGAGAGATAGGCTAGGTTAACAGAGGCCACAGATACTTTAACCTCCCCTCCGATGCTGTTAAAACAAAACCAGCTGGGTCAGGGGAAGAAAAACAAATAAAACACAAAGCCTCTTACTACAAAGCTTTGCAGTCCCCTAATAAAAACAATGGTCAGTGGCATTTCCAAAAATATGTTTAGGACAACTCAGTCTCCCAGAGGCCCAGAAGGAATTACAGATGGTGGAAACTACCAGAGTGACCTGTCTTAAAGAAGGAAAATTTCTTCTCTGTCGAACCATTGGCATGCAAAAAAAGAGAAAGGCATTTCCCCCATAATCCTAAGCAAAAGAGATGGGCTTGACGAGTTTGTGAGCCAATACCATTGTCACGGTCTATTTTCTGCAGGCTTTGCAATCTCATTTTCTAACAGGAAACATGAATATGCCCAGATACCATGGGATGACTTATTTTGTTATTTCCCAGGCTTGAAAATATATGTTCAGAAATATACCCAGCTCAATCCCTCCTTAAATTATTCAGCACACGACCACTGTCCAGAATACAGACTGCGTGATCTCAAACATGCTCCTAGGCAGTATTGCTTGGAAAATGAGGTCTTTGTCTTTAGAGATGGGAAGTCACGTTCCATAAAACATTTCTCACATTTTAAGAAGTTGATATTTCTGAAAAATTAACCCAGGGAAAATCAAATTGATATTAAAGAACGCCTGCAGTGGTCTAAGAATGCCTCATTTCCCCTGCCCCTCCCTGCTTCTCTATCTGCCAGTTTACGCTGGGTTTTTTCCCTGGCTTGGCGAGGGGGCAGAGGGTGATGGGGAGAGACCTTGGAGTAAAGTTTCAACGTGGCAGCAGGAAGCCAGCGTCTGTTATTTTAAGCACTGGACACTAGACAGGACATTTTGTTTCCAACACACTCAGGGGCAGAGAGATCTCAGTAAAGATCAAGAGGCTACAGAGCAGCAAGAATCATAAGAATCACATTAGCACTGACAAGCTTCCCAGTGGGGTGGAGAAAAGAGCATTTGGAGTGGTTTACTAAGAGGAATGCACATTTTTATCAGGCACTGAAGCTCTGCCTTTTGATGTTGGGATTCCAGGTCTATGGCATGTTTTATAGTCACATACACATGTTCCAAGGACTCTCCAGCCTTTTCAGACTTGCCCCTGTGGAATGCATGCAGGAGCAGGCTGGACATCAAGGGTGGGCAGCCATCTGCACGGCCTGATTTCGAGGGCCCTGGAAAGACACCCTGCCTCCACCTCCCACCAGCTGCTCACATACACTGTTAGTTATTTAATCCCCAAGCAAGGATGAGAATGGACATTTCTTGTGCACCTACTGTGAGCCAGGAACTGGCTTTTTGGGCTTACTTCACAGATGAGGAAATTGAGGCCTGGAGATCAGGAATGCGTTACCCAGCTGACCTGGAAATTGGCAGTGCCTAGGAGACTATCAAAGGTGGTTCTTTGGAAAAACTGGTAAACTCACTCATGATGAGGCATGAATTCCATCATTCACGGAGTCATACACTTCACAAATGAAAAGTACTCACTATGTACAGGAGCCAGGCCAGCTGCTGAGGTGGGAATAGAAGATGAAAAATTTCTGACACTGTTTGGAACAAATGATCTAACAGGAGACAAGGCAGATATCAAATAACATACAACCAAAAATAGGTGCCATGAGACAGATGTAGACATTTGCATAGTATTATTGCTTCCTGAATACTTATAAAATGATTGATAAGATATAATATTACTTTGCATTTAAATAGAGAGTAATATTTAGCAAGTCATTAATTATGTAATTTTGCACATTAAATGAGGTAATATGGGAAGCTGAGGGCCTTCTGGGAACCCTTGTAAATCAGTGATTTTTTTTTTTTAATTTTAATTTTAGGTTTCAGGGTACACGTGAAGGTTTGTTACATAGGTAAACACATGTCACAGAGATTTCTTGTACATATTATCTCGTCATCCAGGTATTAAGCCCAGTACAATAGTTCTCTCTTCTGCTCCTTTCCCTCCTCCCATCCTCCTCCCTCAAGTAGACCCCAATGTCTGTTGTTTCCTTCTTTGTGTTCATAAGTTCTCATCATTTAGCTCCCACTTATAAGAACATGTGGCATTTGGTTTTCTGTTCCTGTGTTAGTTTGCTAAGGATAATAGCCTCCAGCTCCATCCATGTTCCTACAAAAGACATGATCTTGTTCTTTCTTATGGCTGCATACTATTCCATGGTGTATGTGTACCACATTTTCTTTATCCAGTCTGTCATTGATAAGGATTTAAGCTGATTTCATGTCTTTGCTACTGTGAATAGTGCTGCAAGGAACATTCACATGCATGTGGCTTTATGGTGGAACTATTTATATTTGTCTGGGTATATACCCAGTATTGTGATTGCTGGGTCAAATGGTAGTTCTGCTTTTAGCTCTTTGAGGAATCACCATACTGCTTTCCACAATGGTTGAACTAATTTACACTCCCACCAACAGTGTATAAGTGTTCCCTTTTCTCTGCAACCTCACCAGAATCTGTTTTTTCACTTTTTGATAATAGCCATTCTGACGGCTCTTATCATCAGATAAGATGCCATCTTATCTGATGTGGTGTGAGAAGATATCTCACTGTGGTTTTGATTTGCATTTCTCTAATGATCCCTGATATTGAGGATTTTTTCCTATGCTTGTTGGCTGCATATATGCCTTCTTTTGAGAAGTGTCTATTTATGTCCTTAATGGGGCTGTTTTTCTCTTGTAAATTTGTTTAAGTTCCTTATAGATGCTGGATATTAGACCTTTGTCAGATGCATAGTTTGCAAACATTTTCTCCTATTCTGTAGGTTGTCTGTTTACTTTTGCTGTGTGTAAGCTCTTAAGTATAATTATATCCCACTTGTCAATTTCTGCTTTTGTTGCAACTACTTTTGGCATCTTTTTCATGAAATCTTTGCTCGTTCCTATGTCCAGGATGGTATTGCCTAGGCTGTCTTCCAGGGTTTTTATAGTTTTGGGTTTTACATTTAAGTCTTTAATCCATCTTGAGTTGACTTTTGTGTATAGTGGAAGAAAGATGTCCAGCTTCAAATCTTCTGCATATGGCTAGCCAGTATTTAGGTATTATTTAGGTTGATTCCATGTCTTTGCTGTTGTGAATAGTGCTACAAGAAACATTCACATGCAAGTGACTTTATGGCAGAATTATTTATATTGTCCCTATTTAATAAATGATGCTAAGTCCTTTCCCCATTACTTGTTTTTGTCAAGTTTGTTGAAGGTTAGATGGTTGTAGATGTGCAGTCTTATTTCTGAGCACTCTATTCTGTTCCATTGGTCTATGTGCCTGTTTTCTTATCAGTATCATGCTGTTTTGGTTACTGTAGCCTTGTAGTATAGTTTGAAGTTGGGTAACATGATGCCTCCAGCTTTGTTCTTTTTGCTTAGGATTGTCTTGGCTATTTGGGCTCTTTTTTGGTTCCATATGAATTGTAAAATCTTTTTTTTTTTTCTAGTTTTGTAAAGAATGTCATTGGTAGTTTGATGGGAATAGAACTGAATCTGTAAATTGCTTTGGTCAGTATAGCCATTTCAATGATGCTGATTCTTCCTATCCATAAACATGGAATGTTTTTCCATTCGTTTGTGTCTTCTCTGGTTTCTTTGAGCAGTGTTTTGTAATTTTCATTGTAGAGATCTTTCACCTCCCTGGTTAGCTCTATTCCAAGGTATTTTATTCTTTTTGTGGCAATTGTGAATGGGATTCTTTTCTAATTTGGCTCTCAGTTTTGCTGTTGTTGGTGTATAGAAATGCTAATGATTTTAGTACATTGATTTTGTTTCCTGCAACTTTGCTGAAGTCGTTTATCAGCTGGAGGAGGGGTTTTCTAGATATAGAATCATGTTGTCTGCAGACATAGTTTGACTTCCTCTCTTCCTATTTGGATGCCCTTTTTTTCTTTCTCTGGCCTCAAAATCAGTGATTCTTAACCAGAGAAACACACCAGAGTCTTCTAGAATTTTTTTTTTCTAGAAGTAGGCTGGGTGCGGTGGCTCACGCCTGTAATCCCTGCACTTTGGGAGGCTGAAGCAGGCGGATCATGAGGTCAGGAGATCAAGACCATCCTGGCTAACACGGTGAAACCCCGTCTCCACTAAAAATACAAAAAAATTAGCTGGGCCTGGTGGCAGGTGCCTGTAGTCCCAGCTACTCGGGAAGCTGAGGCAGGAGAATGGCATGAACCCGGGAGGCGGAGCTTGCAGTGAGCCGAGATCATGTCACTGCACTCCAGCCTGGGCAACAGAGCCATACTCTGTCTCAAAAATATATATATATATATACACACACATAGTAGGCCTCCCTCTGCAGACATTCTTCTCCAGAAGGACTAGGTTGGACCTTTCAGAAAAATTCACTAGGTAACTGTGGTGTGTACCCCCAGTTAAGAACCACTGCTGAAAGTCACAAATTATATTGTGTTTGTTGATTCTCTTAAAGTCATGATTGATGATAACTGAAGACACCAGAAAATAATTCAGCCTCAAGAAATTTTTGTGCTTAGTCAATGGATTTGTGCATCAGGTTCCATCTGCCTCTATATCTATAGAGATGAGCAAGTCACTCATCAGCTCTAAGCCTCAATTTACTGATCTGTTAAATGGGAATGATAGTAATGCTACTGCATCTATTTCCCAGAACTTTTGGGAGGATGATTGATTCAGCATCTGCTTACTTAGTACCTATTATTTGTAAGTGGCTGTTGTGTTCAGTGGAAGATTAAAATATCAGTGTGTCCACTATTTTCAAGGGTCTCATAAACTAGAAAAATTAATCATAACAGAAGATAGAAAATCAAGTGCCCAATGAAAGAAGTGCTCTGTGAGTTTGAAGGAGACCTAGAGATGGTAACTTAACATCTTGTGGACACATGTTTGGGGATGCAGAGGAGAGGGATGAGTACTTGCCTAGAATGTTTGGGTTCCAGTCATGGGAAAGATCAGTAGAGTTAGATCATCACAAGCTAAAAATGCCATCTTGAGAGTCACTGTTTTTTGATGGGTATTAGAGAGCTCTGGAAGCATTATAAGTGAACATGACATGTTCTGAGGGAGGTTAGGAAGACAAAGCTCATGGTGTATAGTGCATGGATCAGGATGAGGGAAAAACTGGAGGTAGCAAGACTAGTCAGGAAGCCAAGGTGGCAGCAAATGTCTGAAATGGGCGAGGACCTGTGTCGATAACTGTTCCAATTTGTGGCAAGAAGACAAAGGAGTTGACAAAAGACAGATACTAGGTTGAATGATTGGGTTAATATGGTTCCTTGAAAGGGCTCTGAGACACCATGCAAATGAAGGTGGCCACCAAGAAGCCCCATCCAAGGCAGCTGCCTGAAGAATTAAAACCTTGTGGTTTCCAGAGCTTTGCTAGGATAGGATGCACTGAACAGGCCTCGGGGAGGAGGGTATGGGGAAAAATTGATGGGGAAGCCCCCCAACTTTTGCCTTGTGCCCAGGACAAAGCTCAGCCAAGCACTCCAACAGTATGAAGCCAATTTCCTGGGCTCAAAATAAACTCTACCATCTTGGGCAAGGTACTTCCTCTTTCTGAGACCTGTATTCTTCATTTGTAAAATGGGAATCATGACAAGGATAATAATAATATTGTCCACTTCATACTGCTATGAGGATTAAATATTAAATAGGGTGTCTGACTTGAGTGCTATAGAATATATATATACACACACACACACATATATATATTTTCATACACACTTTTTTGAAAAATTCTATAGTTCACAAATACTGAAAACTATTAATTTGAACCAAAGATTGGACTGACTGACTTGGATTTACTCTCTAAAACTGGGTCCCTCTGGTCAACGTAACTGACCTGCAGCACCTACAGCCAACCTGGTCATCCCTGTGCCCTTCTTGGTCTTTTTGGTGCCCAAGACATGTCCTCCATATATTCCTATTTTTAAGAATTATATGTTTATCAGAATAATTTTCATTCTCAGTGCTCAAGTTGAAGCAGATGATCATAGAGAATTTAACTACATAAAGTCCTTCTATTTTACAAAGGGCACAAAACTTTAGAGATGTTCACCAGTAATTAAGTTCTAATTAAGAGAGTCCTGATTAGGTCTTAGCTATAGGTGAACATCTCTGAAGCTTTGAAAGAGATTCAAAGAGAGAGAGAGGAGGGGGATTTGATGTGAGGGAGACTCTCCGTTGCTGACTTTGAGGATGGAGGGGCCCTCATGGGATGCAAACAGCCTCCAGGAGCTGAGAGTGTTCCCACTGACAGCCAGAGAGGAAACGGGACCTCAGTCCTACAACACAGCTACTGGATTCTGTCACAGCCATGTGAGCTTGGAGGAGGTGCCTGAGCTCCAGATAAGAAAGCAGCTGCTGACACCTTTATTTCAGCATTATGAGAACCTGAGCAGACAGTACACTGTGCCCAGACTCCTGACCCAAGGGAACTGATCTATTCAATGGTCATTAAGTTTGTGGTAATTTGTAATGCAGAAATAGAAAGTGAATACAATCTCTGTAGCCCAGACCCACACGCTGGGATTCCTCAGGCACAAATCCACCTGCCTAATCCTCCCCAGCTGTAGGAAGGAAAAACAAAGGCCAGTGTGGAATACCAGCTCCCCTTCACCCTGGAAGATGCTACAGATGGAATAATGTTCTTTCCTTTCCCAGTTGTACTGAACCGACATGGAATTCCATATGTATTACATCACCACTCCCTCATCTCAGAGTCCAGCCACACAGAGGAAGCAAACATGAAGAGGATGCTCCAGTAGGGCTCATGTAAAAGGATATCTTGTTTGTAGGAAGGCTGGAAGAAAGTGGCTGCACTATCCTTTGCCCCAGTGCCATCTAAAAGACACACAGATTCTCTTTATGTTCTTTCTAGGGAAATTTTTTAAAAACTCAAATCAACTGCAGAATTTACTGAGCTTTCATAAAAGTCTACCCTTGGCTAACTCTTTGGATAAAGTGAATGAAGGGGCAGAAGTTTCTGGAACAGTTTGCTAGCTATTTCTGCACAACCAGGCAAACTTTCCCTCTTAACTAGGGTTCAGTTCGTTGGCTAATTGTGCATTTATTGGACAAACCCAAGTTGTCACACATGTAGGTGAGCAGCAACAGGAAGGCAGAGAGGCAGTGTCTGTCACCTTGATTGCTAACCCTGACCTTAGGTCCACACACACAAAAAGACCAGGTAGAACTTTTTTGCCCCCCAGCACAGGTGATTAATCATGGACTGAGGCAGGCCCTCAGTTGAAAGCCAGTGGAGCATAGCACCAACATCTGTTTTGTATTAGCTATTGCTGAAATGCCAGGGGCCTGAAACCATTTAGAAAACGCAGCTCTCCATGCCCTCAGCCTCTTTCGGTCTCTCCAGCTGGCAACCAAGTGGCAAATGTATTTAGAAATCAGAAGCTAGCTCCTCTGTCAACAATGCCAAGGGCCTTCAATGCCAGGGTCCTCGGCCAGTGCATTTTGGGTGGAATTTTTTGTAGATGCCTCTTGTTTTCATTGAGGGACCTTAGAAAAATGGAGCAACCACCATGTTCTGGCTGAATTGGATGGATAGAAAAAAAGTTGTAGGAAACCAGTTTTGTATTCAGTGAACTCTCTGCCAAGGTAGACACTGAGAAACGTGAGAAGATCTTTTTTAAACCAGGTGTGAATTATCACGGTTTTATCACCGCATCACAGTCCTTTTCCTTTTTGCTTTTCATTCCCTCTTCCCTAGAGAAGAGGCAGAATTTGAGAGAAGAATAAATCTGCAATAACAGTCACAAGATAAGTTTGAGGATGTGAACGGATAATGTAGCTTGCAGCTCCCAACAGTTTGCACTGAAGACAATCAATGTCTTATAAGAGAAGTTTGTGAATGTATCTCATGTCAAAAATAAACAGTAGAAAAGAGAAAACTCTCCTTTCTTAAGAGCTAATTTCTGTCATCCAGTGTACTCCTTTCTTTCCCCCCTCAATGCCCTAAATCTTTCCCCTTAGTCCCTGTTTTTTTTTAAACCTATCAAACTCAAGTGTAAAAATATGTGTGCCCTGTTGCAGGGACCAGAGCAAAGGTTGTAGGTCACAGCTGGAAGGGGCTGGTGCCACTTTTTCCCAGTCCACATTGGGCAAGGGGCAGGGTCAATACCTCACCTGGCAATCTCATGATAAAATTTCACCAATAACCAGAGTAAATGAAATAATTCACACAAAGTGATTTAACAATGAGGCATGGTTGTATTTTCAGTGCACATACATTGTATTTTAAATGTCACTCTTTTCTCCTTTATCTTTTCTCTGTAGAAGGTAAATAAAAATGATTGAAATTCAAAAATTAATAAAGTTGCTTAAAAGGCCTTGACATTTTAATAAACTTTTTCTCCTAATAACTGAATAAAAAATAGAAATTTAAGCTTTAGAACTTTTTTTTTAATCCTGTAGATATTCTGTAGAATGAATTATCTGGTGTGAACTTGCCCATCTAGACATAACAGGGCTTTTAAAAGTAGATAAAATGCAAGTGATGTTAATTGGAATCATATTCTAACATTAGCTCAATCCTGATAGGAAGTCTCTAGTTTTATTTCTCTACCTGGGCTCAGAATTCAGTCTCGTGTCTGGTTACCTTAGTTAGTCAAGGGCTGGGTGCTAATGTCATGAACATCAGAGGTTTGATGCCTGTTCAAATTTATTAGCTTCCTTTTTGTCTGTGGTCCCAAAAGTACCCAAAGGAGAGTTGAGTGAGTGACTGGGGTGGACTCAAACTCATTCAATTCAAAGAATCGGCCTAATCAGTTCATGTTTTCAAATTGCAATTTTTAATTTTCTGATAATGATGCCATTTTCTGTCTCATCACATCCCTTCTTCAAAGAATAAAAAGTCCTTAATGTCTGTATGCTACTATTTCCAAAATGTACATTCTCCCCTCCTCTGGCATGACTTCCAGAGCTACTCCAATTTTATGTCATTTTAAATTCTTCTGAGGAATTATTATCCTCAGGGTCCATTTTCTGCTTCCATAAAGTACATAGCTTTGGGGAATTGAGCAACAGAATCATAGCAGTGATAACAATACCTGCCATGTGCTAGGAATGAGTTCTGTGAAAAAGAAACTAGAAGTAGTTGTGGTAAAAGCCAGACTAGTAGCCCCGAGAGTCCCTAAAAAAGGAGGAGAGATCCGTCTTCAGTCCTTTAGACTTTATTTTTCTTTTGTTCTTAGCTACTTTTATTCCATTCCAGGTCAAGAGTTTATTTATGAAGAAAATAGGAAAGCATTTGGAAAAAATCAGAAAGTCTGAGGAAAGAATGTCCTGGGTGGAGGTTAAGTACTGTGGCAAAGTCTGGTTCCTATTCACCAAACTCATTTCCTCTCCTAGGCACATAGTTAACTCCATTACCCAGGTTCCTTTGTGGTTAGGCAAAGTCATGTGACTGAGTTACAGCCAATGGAATGTGGGCAGAAATACAATGTGCCTTTCCAGCCATGGCCCTTGAAAATGTCACAGGCACAATCCATCACGCTCCTTACCCCTTTGTCAGCAACTTTGGAAACCATATATTGAAGCTGGAGGAGCTACAAAATGGAAGGAGGCTGGGTTCTTGGAAGAGAACTGTCTTGCCCAACAGAAACATCAATTTTGGACTTTATGTTAGGAAAAAATGAATTTCTATTGTGTTAAGCCATGGTTGTGTTGGCATTTGTCTGTGACAACAAGTAATATACCTTAACTAATACCAACCCCACAAAAAAGGATACTATGGAAAACTTTCAAAGACTCAAAATCCCAATACCCCTTTATCTTCCATTGTCTGTAAAAAGAAACCCAAATTTTTCTGTGGGAGTTTTAGTTTCTCAGCCTCTCATTACTAGTCACCAAGTATGTCACAGAAACATAGTTTCTTGATTGAAAAACGTCCTAAGTGCAAACCATTATTAAGAGGGAGGAGGAGAAGGAGAGAGGATGGAAAATGTCATTTTGGATGCTTAGGAATCACGTTACCCTCCTCTATTTTGGAAATGTACTCAACTTGAACAGAGAGGATTAGCTGTTGCCCAGTGCCTGCTGATTATTGTGTATGAAAAAGTGAAATGCATTTTTGAGTTTCAGATTGTGTCTCTATAGGAAACCGTAAGTGAGGGATTCAACTAACTGCTTGATAATTAAAGGAAAAACTCCAGTTTTGCTTCTGCTATTTAAGTAGCATTGGCTTGAATTATGCAGCATGCTCAGCTCACCTCCATATCTGATAGTGTCTAGACAAATTCTCAGTGTATGTTATATAAAACCATGCATTTATCAAAAGAATGGGAAAGGGGCTATAGAGTTTGACCCATCCATGAAGTAGTTATGGACCCATCCATGAACTACTCATGCACCCATCCATGAAGTAGTTATGACTGCAGTATTTGAACTAAAATAATTCTATAAGTAACCTATAAAGAAATAACATTGTAATTGTTTATAAGTGGTGACTAGATCCCAAGGCTTGTCAGAAAATCTGCTTAGTCCCAAGTATAGTATTCAGTGCCCATTCACTCACATATTTGATGCTTAAGGTGCAATTAAATAACTAATCACTACCTATTTGGAGGGCTGGGTTAGGAGTGTGTGTGACTAATGTAATAGAAGTAAAAAACTACAAGGGACTGAAGGAAGGAAAAGTAATTTTCTGACTGGGGCCATCAAGATAGGACTTATAAGGATGACCAGGGGCTCAGGAGATAATGAATGGGTGTAGTGTGTTGTGGGGAGGGATGAGAGCTTTCCAGATAGAGGAAAAGTTGCCTGCGGAATAGTTGAGGAGAAATGGCCAAAGCTGATGCTGAATGGGTCATTTATTCAGCCAACATGTACCACTTCAGTTTGGGGACAGTGTCTCTGCCCTTATGGCATTTGTATTCTCCTGGTAAAAACAGATATTAACCCAGAAAGAAAATTCATATTAAAGGAGGTAATACGTGCTATGAAGAAAAATGATACTGACTGAGGGGGTGGACTGAGTAACTCACAGGAAAGGGGACAATATTTTAGAAAGGATGTTTAGGGAAGGTCTCCCTGGGTTGGTGGCAAGAACTAGAAGGGTCACTCCAGCATGAATCCCCAAGCTGTTCTGAGTTCAGATTTCCTCTGGTCTCAAGTTTTGGCTCTGCACCTGTTCTGGGAGATGAGCTCGAGTAGCAGAAAGCTCAGGGGGACCTGTGCTTGAAGTCAGGAGCCAGGAAGGCCTATGTGGTGAAGGGGCAAATATGAGGGAAGGCTGCAAGTCTCTGGGAAATCAGGGAAGGCCTGGATTGCTTTCTTTAATTTTGTGGAGAGATCCTCTTTGTTTGTGAGGATAAGGACAATTTGATCAGCAACAGCTGTTTACTTATCTGTGTTTTTAAATATGATCTGAACTACTTCAACTAACAGAATATATGTTTTCTTTCCCAGGGTATACAAACCAAATTGTCATCTTTAGCCTTTCTGATGTCCTCAGCAGAAACAGGGACTTCACCATGAAGGAACAGAACTCAGTTTTAATTTTAGAATAGGGAACATCATCATAAAACATAACACAATATAGCCAAATATATTATTATATATGATGTATTATAACACCATAATTTAACCACATATGAATGAAAAACCCATCACTTCTGCAGTTCAAGAATGGAGAACCTTCTCCCGGAGGCCAAAACTCAAAGGAAAAGAGGAGCATCCCATTAGCTGAAAGACTTCATTCCCCAACCCTGCTAAAGGCAGCGTGTAATGTGCAAGTAGAATTCTACAGCCAAGGCAACAACTTCCCCACAGATGGAAAGCTTTGAGTACTTCCCAACTCATCCAAGAACTAAAACCTCAGAAAGATTTATTGTGAAGAGGCCCTCTGCTAGGGAGCGTTTCTATTGAATATTTCCTCCTCAGGTCTTGGTCTGATAGCAATTAGTTTCTAAAGGGTAAAGGAAGCCCAGATTGAGGAGGAACCACTTGTAACCAGCACAGTGGCTGGGGGACTTAGCTCTAATTTGCAGACTCAATTTCCCCATCCTTCTCGTATTGGCTTTCTTAAAAAAGCTCACCAAAACCTGGGTTTCCATTCTATCATAGGCTTGTTAAGCTTTTTCTTAGCTTTTTCTTCCTATGGAAAGTGGAGAATTGAAGTAGTTATCTGGATAATATCTGTTTAATTGATAATATCTAAGATAATTAAAGAAGGATAATAGTAACAGAGTAACTATTTATGACCTTTTTTTGCAGCAATAATCCCTGACTACTACATTGAGAAAACATAAAATTAAAAAGAGAATATTGCATTGTTATTTCATCCTGCCAAATTCCTCTCTCCCTATATATAATATATATAACTTTTAT
>NW_012116099.1:4284146-4296339 GCF_000951035.1 Colobus angolensis palliatus | reverse complement strand
TATTTTATATACATATATTTTTAGATGGGGTCTCACTTTGTTGCCCAGGCTGGAGTGCAGGGGTTCGATTTCAGCTCACTGCAACTTCTGCCTCCCAGGCTCAAGTGATCCTCCCACTTCTGCCTCCTGAGTAACCAGGACCACAGTTGTGTGCCATCACCTCCATCTAAGTTTTTGTATTTTTTGGTAGAGACAGGGTTTTGCCATGTTGCCCAGGCTGATCTCGAATTTCTGAGTTCAGGTGATCCACCTGCATTGGCCTCCCAAAGTGCTGGAACTACAGATGTGAGCCACTGCACCTGGTCAAATTCCTCTATTTCTAAGGATCTTAAATAGCTATTGTTTTCCAGGAAGAACACAAGTCATTATTTCATCTTAATTTTATCTTTAGTTTTCTCCTGCCTTTTCTTCCAGACACATTGTCCCCTCCCCTTCCTTACCACACAGAAAGTCCTTCAGTTTAAGGGCAGAGAGGGACATGTGTTACTTTGAAGAAAAATAGAGAATTTCATTTTTCCTAAATTTATCATTTAAGTTTAGGTGTTATTAACAATGATGCAGGTGTATTCTACTGAAATCAGACATTACACATTAGTAATTGAAATTCTGTATAACTTTTCTCTTATAAGCAAATTTCCATTACTGTTTTCCTTTCTACAGACTTTACTGGCCACTTGATTATAAATGAATCACATTTTCATGCATGTGATACAAACTGTGGTTTTGTGATTCAGTAAGTTGGTGATTATCCCACCAGCCTGGCACTGAGGTAATAGCTGAGAGAGAATTGATTAAATCAGAGACATTATGATTTTTCTTATAGCCATTTTGGTGAAATTAGAAATGAACAAGTCAATGGAGTAACTGGAGTAATCCAAATTTAAGTACTGGCCTGTTCATATAGCTAGAATCGTTCCAACTATTCCTGTCTCTCGTTAAATGTTGTATTTCAAAAGACTTAATGTTACACAAAAATTCTAAACTATTTAAACATTTAGATCTTTAGATAAGTGGGCCTGTAGATCTAAAAACTATACAGTAGCCAGTAGGCAAAGTAAGTGCTTGATAAGATATATAGTTGCTGTTTCATCCTGACATGAAATTGAAAATATAACAAGAACCTTAATATCTCATGTTCAATAGATGCATCAGGTTAAGCCGATCATCTTTTTTTTCAAAAAAGTGCCAATTTCATTTCAACACCACGTCATCAAAATTGTAATGATCATGGGAGGAAGATGAGCCGTCAAATGGAGGGTGATTGTTATAGCACAAGTTAAGTAGATCCCACATAATTACAGGAGAGGCCATTCTTTCTGAGTTAGGAATATGGAATATTTTGTCTTGAGTCATCCTATGATAAATCAACACCTAGCAGTGTTGCCCATTGTGGATTTCCTTTCATCAGATTGATTCTACCTATTGAAGGTACACTGAAGAGACAAACCATTTAAGTAATTATTATAAATGCTACCTTATTTATCCCAAGGGATAGCACTTGTTGAAGAAATGGCAGTATCTCTGTCAGATGTCTACTATCAGATCAAACAATAAAATGAATGTTGTGACCATGAACTCTTAATGACTTGACATACTTCAAAAAGTTATATGAAAGCACAGGCTTAGGGAGTGACTGTTGGGAGGCACATGCATTTCATAAGCAAAACTCTTTTTCCTATTCCTGATGCCAAAGCGGTCATGGGGACTGAAGGAACAGGTAAGGTGCTAGTAGTAACTGAGTGGGCAGTGTTGATGTTTTGGTTTAAACACAGGTTAAAAGAAGTGGATCCAAACACATTTCATGCTTTTCTCTTTTGGGCTTTTTCTTATTCTTCTGCCTGCTCTTCTTCCTCCTGTTTTTGCTAGGTCCTTTACCTTTGCTTGCATCTGCCAGAATTCCGTCCTCTGTTCACTTTACTTCTCCCTCTGCACAGATGTGTTTCTTTTCTGTTATGTAGAAACATGGTTATCAAATTTGAGCCTGCACCAGAATCTCTTGGAGGAATGGTTAAGACAGCTGATTCAGAAATGCTTTGTGGCAGTTCTAACAAGCCTCAGGTGACATTACTTCTTGTAGTCCAGGGACCACTCTTTGAGAACCACTGCTGTATGATGACTTTGTAGTCACTGTCTCCCTCCTGTCAGGCACTCCCATCATCATGAAACAAGAAATGATGACTGGGGACATGTGGGGGAACTTTCCCCAACATCAGTGACTCTGTAATAAGCAGATAGGTGTAATGAGTGAAACTAGACATGCCTGCAGACAAGAATTATAAGGAAGAAGTTGTCCTTGATGAGCAAGTTGTTTACTCAGATTGCTGATGTTAAGTATTCAGAGATCCAATTCAAGTCTTTTGATGAAAAGATGGCCCTAAACAGATATTTTGTGAGTATCTGCATCATGGCATAACTGGGACTTAACACATTTCTTTCCAATTCAACTGGAAAGTATGTATTGAAGCCTATGATGTGTCAGGAGCTGTGTGGATTATTATATGGTAGATGTACCTGTGCATGGTACATGCATCTGACCGTGACAGCTTAAACATTTCCTGAGAATGACCCTATATGGCAGACACACCTGAATGTGTGTTCACAGTTTGAGCGTGGCCAAGCTGGAGATTCATTCCTTACCTATGAGGAACATCTGAGTCCCCAGCTTGTCCAGTGGGATGCTTGTCATACAAGGGATTGAGGCCCTTTGAATAAAGCTTGAGTAAAGGTTGAAGAAAGGTTGCCAGGTGGAGGTTGTTACGGAAAGGATGTTAAGTGAAAATGCTATATGAACTACATGCTTTTTACAAGAGGTGGCAGTTCTCCTGTCCAGCCTACCATCACTGGACTGTCCTTGCATGTAAGTTCCCCTGAATAAACCCCATATCTCATTTGCTGGCTCAGGGTCTCTTCTTTTGCCTCTCAGCTCTGGTGCTACCCCTTATCTTGGCTTATAGCAGCCTCCGCCTCCTGGGCTCAAGTGATTCTCCTGCCTCAGTCTCCAGAGTAGCTGGGATTACAGGTTTGCGCCACCATGCCCAGCTAATTTTTGTATTTTTAGTAGAGACGGGGTTTTGCCCTGTTGACCAGACTGGTTTCGAACTCCTGACCTCAAGTGATCCGCCCACCACAGCCTCCCAAACTGCTAGGATTACAGGTGTGAGCCACCGAGCCCGACCTGATATGGAGATTTAATGGTTTCTATCTACAAGAAATCCACAAGCCATTACTATCTGATGGGAGGGAACGAGTGACTACAGGGTCATTATGCAACAGTGTTTCTCAAAGGCTGGTCCCTGGACTAGCAGCAGCACCTGGGGCTTGTTAGAATGCAGCAAGCATTTCAAGCAGAAGTCTCTGAGGATAGAGGGTCCACAAGCTGTTTTGGAAAGGAAACAGCTGAGGGTACTTGTGCAGCGGGAACTATAAAGAGAACAGAGCGCAGGATTAGGGCAAATAATTACTGATAGGGAAAGAGGCCTGGCAGAAAAGAGAGGAAGAACAAATAGAAAAAGAAGAGAAAAACCAGAAGAGAAGAGCATCTCTACAACTAAGACAGTCTTTGAAGACTGTTTTCAAAGAGAGAGAATGATGCAGAGAGATCAAGTTTAATCTGGCAAAGAAGCAGGAGAGTGTGTCTACAGGAGTGGCTTTAGCGGGAGCAGGATCCATGGAGCAAGGAGGCAGAGGACAGGTGGGCGACAGGCTGCAGGGGCTGGAAACGGCATGAGAAGGGTAGAGGGGAAGCCAGCAGAATAGCTCACTCTTTTGAGATCTGCTGCAGTGGATGGGATGAGGCTCACTGGCTGCTGGAAAAGGAAGGGGCAAGGGAAGTCTTTTTAGGATGAGAGAAACCAACAAGTCCAAGTCTGTGAAAAGAGGCTAGTATCTTTAGAAGGTGGAAAGGGAAAAAATCAAGCACAGAGATGGAAAAGAGATCAGAGCTGTTTATTTGCTGAGATAAGAGGGATAGTGAGAAGAACTCTTTCAATAAATATTTTTGGAAACCTATACTTGCCAGACACTGTTTTCAGTGTAATAAATAAAAGACAAAGTGCTTGTTCTCCTGGAGTTTACCCTCTAGTGAGGGCAAACAGATAATAAACAGATACATATACAATTTGTCAGGTATTCATAAATGCTATAAAGATTAAAGCGGCTGGGTGCGGTCCTCACGCCTGTAATCCCACTACTTTTGGCAGCCGAGGCAGGCGGACTACTTGAGGTCGGGAGCTCAAGACCAGCCTGGTCAACATGGTGAAACCTCGTCTCTACTAAAAATACAAAAATTAGCTGGGTGTGGCAGCAGGTGCCTGTAGTCCCAGCTACTCAGCAGGCTGGGGCACAGGAGTCACTTGAGCCCGAGAGGTGGAGGTTGCAGTGAGCCGAGATGGCACCACTGCACTCCAGCCTAGGCGACAGAGTGAGACTCCATCTCAAATAAATAAATAAATAAAAAATAAAGCAAGGTGAGAAGAATTAGAGGGACTGGAGGATTTGCTATTTAGGATAGGGCCACTTCCCTAATAAGGCAGATTTTCAGCAGAAAGGGGATGGCAGGGCGGGAGTGGGCCATGCAGATAGGTCAGAAAAGCAGTTTTAGAGGGACCAGCGAGTGCGAAGACCCTTCTGCGGGAGCTGCTCACTGTGTTTTAGGAAAAGCAAGGATGCCAGCTGCTTTCAGTGAGCTGAGCAAGGGGAGGGGTGGCAGGACATATGGAGGACCACATCCTGAGAAGCTGTAAAGAACACAGTCTGGATTCTGCTGAGTAAGCTGAAAAGATGACAGAAAGTTCTCAGTGGGGAAGTGACATGGTATGAGTTAGTTTTTCGTCTCTTTTTTCAAAAAGATAATTTTGGCTTCTGTGTGGAGAACAGGCCATAAAAAGGCAAGGGCAGAAGTGGGGAGAATATTCAGGAGGCTACTCCAGGAATCCGGGTGAGAGGTGATGGAGAGAGCGGTGGCTGTGTGAGAAGTGACCTGATTCTGGATATATGTTAAGTAGAGTGTGCAGGAGTTGCTGATAGAGTAGGAAGATGTGAGTTCGGGGAAAAAGGGAGAACTCCAGGGTGGGTAAAGCTATTGGAAAATTTGCAGAAGTAAGGGAAGAAAGTAGATGTGTTGAAAGTAGTATGTCTTTATTGAGTGTTTAGTGTGTATCAAGCATCATGCTAAGTTCCTTATCTGTATCACTTCACTTAATTCTTCTGACAACTTTAATTTGCAATGAAGGAACTAAGGCCAAGAGAAGGAAAGTGACTTGCCATTTACAGAGCAGATGTCAGGCCAGGCACCGCTGCAGGGCACATTCTGTGAATTAGCCCACATCATACAACCTGTCTTCTCTGAGAAATGGAAGTTTACCCAGAGTTGGGGAAAGAAGGTGTAGTAAGGTAAGATCAAGATTGGGAGTTCAAAAAATGTTGAGTGATTACTCGAAAAATGTACATCAAAGATTTAAACATGATAATAAGATGATTTTTTGACAATGCTTTCTTTAGGGGAGTCAGTGTGGTTTGGGGCTCACCTTCTTGTGGCTATGTATGCTATGTCTAGATAAGAAAACGACTGAGCTGCGATCTTTCTAGACCTTTCCAAAAGTAACCTCAATCACTGAGTGATCCCTTCCGTTGCCACAACTGGTGTGGAACCAATTCCCAGCTCCCAGTCCTATGAGATAAACATCCTCATGATCTTATTTAGCATTAACATTGACCTGAAATGGAGCAGGCTGGCAAGATGGAAGTTGAGTCATGACATATTTATTAAGCTGAGCACTGAGTTTGACACTCAGAGGAACACCAAAATAATTCAAGACACATTTCTTGCCCTTAAGGGGCTTACAGCATTGGCTTGGCTGGAAGACCACCCAACATCCATTAGGATGGAGAAATCAAATCTCCACTTTTGGACTCACTGCGCTGCTCAGAGTGACAGGCCAGGAGATTAAAAGGGTCTTGGTGCATATGGAATGCATGCACGGCCTGCAGCCCCTCAGCCTGTGTGCATTAACTCCACAAGCAGCCTGGCTGCAGAGTGAAGGTGGCTGTTTGTGCATAAACATTGTCATTTCACTGGGACTGCTATTTCATCTTTGAACCTTGGCATCAAAGGAACACTGACCTTATTCCTGTAGCTTGCCTTTCTTTGAAGCGTATGGCTTTGCATTGCAGATTAAAGTGAAGACATTCATCAAGGAACAGATCTGGCCAACTGCTCTCCAAACTCAACCCGAAACAAAGCCTTGAAAGACTCCAATCACAGTTGCAGTGGAGTGGGCTGAAGATGAAGGCTCAGAGCCCGGCTCCTCTTTCTCAGGTCCTGTAAGGCAGCTCTTGCATGAAACAGTGCATCCTTTGAGCTCTGGGCAACTTTACCCTGAGAGTGAGTCTATCTCTGCAAAAAGGGGTGAGCTAGTGCAATGTCCCTAACCTGTCCTGCTCATTTGATTTAAAGAAGCCACTGTTGCAAATGAGGCCAGTGTGATCATTCACTGTGTGCCTCTGAATGCTTCAAAAGATGTGTCAGGCACAACTACCTGAAACTTGGCTGATAATTCTGTCAATTTTCTTTTTCTTCTACTTTCCTTTGTTTGTTTCTTTGAAAATAAACTGTCCCATATTTCTCCCTCATTCTCCTATCTTGCCTCTAAAAAAACCAGACCATACACATGACATTCTCTGTTTTTTTTTTTTTCCTCTTAAGATGACAAGAGGATAAAGTGAGAAACTTTAAATGCGAGGTTAAAAAAATAACCAAAGAATTACTTAGGTACAAGAAGCAAGGGAAGTATCTCCTACCTCAGGGGAAGAAAAATTGATGGCAGATGATTACTCATGTCTTTAATGTAATCTTTCTGCAGATCTTCCACTGTGATCAGATCAACAGAGCAAGTTCTGTCTGTGACGAAGTGATAAGCCAATCCAGAGGACGGAAGGAAATGATTGTAAAGTTGCGTACATGTAAAGCAACTGATTCGGATGACATATACACCAAAGGACCCCAGAAATGAGTGAAAATTGTTGTTGAGACACAAGCTAATTTCTAGAATAACTTTTTCCTAGTCACTTGTCTTTAAAACAAGACCGAAGAATAATTCTAGTCATTCTGAGACAATTCACTTAACTTGCATTTTTGCTTAAATCTCAAATAATTGATTTTCCATTAAGAAACACTTGAAGTTTAAGAAGAGAATTAATATGGCTTTATGGGAAGCCAGTAGTTCCAGGCCAGTTTTTTCATACAGTGGAAAGCATGTGGAGGAAAAGATGCCGCTCTATATGGCTTCAATGTTAAAAGGTTAAAAGATACTTGTTTAGGACAGTCATAGTGGCTCACACTTGTAATCCCAGCACTTTGAGAGGCCGATGTGGGCAGATCACTTGAGGCCAGGAGTTCCCCACCAGCATGGCCAACATGGTGAAACCCCGTCTCGACTAAAAATACAAAAATTGGCCAGATGTGGTGGCTCATGCCTGTAATCCCAGCATTTTGGGAGGCCAAGGTGGGTGGATCACCTGAGATCGGGAGTTTGAGACCAACCTGGCGAAACTCCGTGTCTACTAAAAATACAAAAAATAGCCAGGTGTGGTGGCGGGCACCTGCAATCCCAGCTACTCAGGAGGCTGAGGCAGGAGAATTGCTTGAACCCAGGAGGCGGAGGTTGTAGTGAGCTGAGATCACACCATTGTACTCTAGCCTGGGTGACAGGAGCAAAACTCTGTTTTAAAAAAAAAAAAAAAAAAAAAAAACTTAGCCGGACATGGTGGTGCGCGCCTGTAGTCCCAACTACTCAGGAGGCTAAGGCAGGAGAATTGCTTGAGTCTAGGAGGTGGAGGTTGCAGTGAGCCCAGATCACATCACTGCCCTTCAGCCTAGGCGAAAGAGCAAGACTCTGTCTCAAATTTTTAAAACCCCCTCAAAAAAAGGAACCTCCCCCTCCAAAAAAAGGTACCTGTTTATCCAGTATCTGTATCCCTTAATTTACCCTGGCCTCTTTTTGGGGTGTGGCCATATGACTAGTTTTGGCCAATAGATTGTGAACAAGGTGATAAGAATCACCTCCAGGCTGACCCTCCCTTTCTTTTTACCTTGGTAGCCATGGGGGCCATGTGTTGAGATGACGAACCCTTAGCAGCCTCAGCCACTGTCTTCAAGGACAAGCACTGTGTAGAGAGTTGACTGATTGGTATTAGATGTGATGCAAACAAGAAATACCTTGGTTCTGTGAAGCCACTGAGAGCTACAGGGTTTATTTATTATGGTGGCAAAACCTCCCTTATGCTGACTAATCCAGGATCTTATCTTAGAGGATATCTAGTCCTACTTCACTTCTGTCATAACGATGCTTCCTACAGCATCTCTGAGAAATGGTTCAAATACTTGTTGATCACCTCAGAAACAACAGCAAATAACAGTAGCAAGCAATTATATAATGCTTACTAATAATTGTCTCCAGACACAATGCTAAATATTTTATACAGATTAATGTATCTACTTCTCACAAAAACCTTGGCTCCTAAATATCATTTTTTCTCACTTTATAACTGGATGAATTGAAGTACAGAGAAGTCGAGTCACTTGCTCGGGGTTGAATAGATAAGTCACTCGTCTAAGGCCACACACGAGTGAATAGTATCACAGGAGTCAGATCCAGGCAGCTAGCTACCGTCAATCTCATACCATGAGGACTTCCTAGACTGGACTGTCGTTTTCTTTTCACAAAGACCAACCAATAAGATGCAGAGTCACAACACTGAAAAGGCAAGCCTGGAAGGAATCCTAGAGATCAGCCAATCACTGCATTTCATATGGAGGAAAAAATATCCTCCTGCAGGCCTTTACCCTGCTTTAGTGAAAAAAAGTCCTGTCTTTCAAATAAGTGTCTTGGGAGCACTAGGGCTCAGTAGAAGGGCCACGAGGGGTATCAGTATGGGGGTAAGTGAAGACACTACTTTAACTAGATCAGCCTTGTTCTTATCTGTTTTATACAGCAGGCTTCTGGTAAAATTTGTATGTGAATATTCTGCTGCTTTAATAATACTGAAAACTGATGGAGTACCCCATACTTCTATTGAAATCGCAGGCTTGGAGGGTTGCATTAAAAAATGTTGGACTTCAGGACAGCTGGGAAGTGAGGTGAGGCACATGGATTGTACAGTCCAGTGGCCAGGATAAATTGGCTACTTCCATAAATGTGCTCACCAGCTTGCCTGGCAGCAAGAACTGCCTTATTCAGCACCGTATCCCCTCTGATGTGTGACATGCGGTAGAATCTCTATGAATCACCTCTGCAAAATGGAGGGAGAGTTCCAAGAGGCTTTTGTGAAACAACTTTTCAAAAAGGATTAATTTGGGTTGAGCAAAGTAGCACAGTTTAGCTCTGGTCCCACTGGCAAAGAAATGGCTGGAAGGTTATTGTGTGTGTTTTGTCTATATATCCTCAAATGGCCAGTGGTGGCCTTCCATTGCGCAACCTCTGGCTATAAAAAATAAAGGGATGAAAAATTGAATATTAAATTGGCTACTTTGGTGTTAGGGAAACACAAGTGACAGCCCCAAGCAAGCACAGGCAAGCATGTGCATGCACGCATGTGCACACACACACGCAAACACACACACACACTATATTTGCTTCATTTCAACATAATTGATCACACAAAGTTATCTAAATTTGCTGTTCACAATGAGGTAAATTAGAAAGTTTTCTTTGCTTTAACGAAGGGTTTTTATGTGGTATGCTAACAGCAGTTTTTGTGCATTTATCACATGGCTTGATTTACAAATAGGGTTCTATAAGATAAAGGTGTGTATTTGAGAAGCGGAAAGATTAATGAGGAAGAAGGGAGACAGAGCGATGCAAGAGCTGTGCTCTATGCGGATCCTCTTACCTTGTGTGGTCCCATCCAGTCCCATGAGATGTTTTAGTGATCTGATGATTTGCTCTGCTATCGGTGGGCTCATGGATGAAGCATAGACAGCACTATGCGAGTGAACCCGTAAATAATCCACAAGGTCCTTAAATAAAGAGGGAAAACCCAAAAAGAAGGCAAGTAAATCTCAACACTGGTGGTAGGAATTACATCTAGTCCCATCCCCATCTTCATAACTCAAAAGAGGAATGGGGTCCAACTCTCAATGGTTTTCATCAAACTATTTTTTTCTATTTCCTTCATAGTTTCTCCTTCAAAAACCTAGAATCTACAGCAAAGCAGGATGCTGCAAGTTTGGAGTTGAACTTTAAGGCAAAACAAGATGTGTGAAGAAAAATGATTCCTGAAGCATTTGTTGTGTACCTACTATGTGTGAGCACTGACTTTGTGTTCAGTGCCCAAAGAACACAGGATGTGGTCCTTGCCCTTGAGAATATTACATGTGATTGTGCCCATGAACGAGCATGGTAGAATAAGTCACAGTCCATGCAAACTAGGACATGCAACAGGGCTGCAAGATGCAGAGGAAAGAGACAGGGTCCTTCTAGCTGAAGTAGATAGAGAAGGTTCCAATGAGGAGATATGATTAAGCCTTGAAGAATGAAGATAATTAAGGAGGAAAAGAAAACGTGGAGGGAGGGTGGCAGAAGAGAGAAGCTGAACATAGGAACACAAGCAAGAAAGCAGAAGGCATGTATAGCAGAGTGTTTACAAAAAATAACTGTAATTCTCTCACTGCCTGTAACCATGCATCTTTGCAATTCAACTTTGCAGCTCCCTCCATCAAAAGGCGAATTAATCTGGGCTGGGCTTGTGACTTTCTTTGTCCAGTAGTATATGGCAGAGATGATGGTGTGGTGGTTCTGAGTCTGTGCCTCAAAATGCCTTGAGTGCTTTTGTCCTCTCAGAACTCTCTCCAGCTGCTATGTGAATAAGCCTGAGCCAGCTTGCTGGAGGATGACAACCATGTGGAATAGACAAGGACCACTCCAGCTGAAGCTACCCCAGGCCAAGCAGTGCTCTGCTGACTCAGCAATGGACTGTTGTACAGAAGCAAGTCCAGATGAGACCAAAAGAACTCCTCAGCTGAGCCCAGCCCACATTGTTGATGGACAGAATCGTAAGCTAAATAAATGGTGGTGATTTTAGACACCAAATTTGGGGGTGGTTTGTTACACAGCAAAAACTAATGGAGGCAGCATGTTTGGAGGACAGCAAAGGACAGTTTGAGTACAGGTTTGTGGGAAATGAAACCAGAATATAGGTTAGGACCAGATAAACTCTGGTTATGCCTTGGGCAGCAGATAACTATTGGAATTTTGTGTATTTTATGTAACACTCTTTGGAATGCTGAGCTGTTACAGAATTCTGGTCTTCAGTGGGAGAAGCCATTTTTCACCTGTATGCCTGATTCCTGAGGCCAAATGTAAGGTCCCAAGTAAGCTTGCTGAAAGCCCTAAGAAGCTCCAGTAACTTAATGCTGCAGTGGTGAGGGCCTCAGAGCTGGCACCTGCAGGTGCTCAGTTGGATTGCAGAGACCCTCCATCAGCCCACCTACAGTGTCTCATGGCCTGGGACCCTCAGAGTGTCCTTCAGAAAAGCTAATGGGCTGATGGCAGCCCTCTGCATTGGCAGTGGGGTCTTTAAAAGATCAGGTGCCTTCTTTTTAGAATAACGGCACAGCTTAGGATCCCACTTAGGCAAGTGTCTTCGCTATGTCTTCCTTCCTCATGAAGGTGATTTGGAAAGAGCTCTTGGGAATCGACATCCTCTGCTTTGGGATGGGTTCATGTCCTCCTCACCCTCCTTCATTAGTCACATTCATTCCCACCTCCGAGCCTGGGCCTGTTCCCTGCCCATCACTATTCCATCTCTCTTGGGTATGTGTGGGCATTGTTGCTTATAAGCATTTTCAACATTCACAGTTTCTCTTCCTCAGAACAGTATGTGGCCTGCCTTACAGTGGTTGGTGAAGGTTAAATTAATGATGTGATGACTCTACCTGGTCCAAGAGGGGAACCAGGGAATCTGTTCTGTTCTTCCTGCCTTCTTCAATATGTTTTTCATTCTGAATCTCCTCTTCCACCCATCCTTCTTCTATGACTTTCCTTTTCCATCTTTTCCTTCACTTCAAACTATTCCTTTTGTTTTTTGTTTCTTCCTTTCCTTCTAGCTTCCTTCCTTCCCCTTCCCATCTACTCTGATTTTCTGTCTCTCTCTCTTTTCATTTCAAATTTTTTATTTAAATCCTTTTCTTCTTTGT
>NW_012116099.1:4246198-4284045 GCF_000951035.1 Colobus angolensis palliatus | reverse complement strand
CCTCCCTCCCTCCCTCCCTTCTTTCCTCTTTTCTTCTCTCTCCCCCTCCCTCCTTCCACCTTTCCTTCCAGCAAGAATATACCAATAACTTTCTATGTCTAGACATGTGTGGGAGTCCAGGAGGGGAGGGAGGATAGAAAAGGACCATAAGGCTAGTCCCTGGCATCCATTATCCATTTATATAAATGAAATTAAGTTTTTTGCTGATTCTTTTATTTGGTGAGCCTCATGAAAAAAGCTGAGTGGGTTTTCCCCATATCTGAAGAGTATGTGCATGATGCTGGCCTGACTGAATTCATCAGCCACAGGGTATCCAGAAAGTTCACTTTGCAGTATCTGAGATGCCTCAAAGAGATGACAGCAGTCGTGTGCCAGAGTAGCTACAGTCAGGGCTGTCCTTCACAGTGCCATGTTCCGTGTTCCTGGGGGGCAGCAGCAGGGATTGCTTTTCTCTGTTGGAGCAAATATCTCCCTACAGAATGCAGGGGAAGTCAATGAGGAGACGGTGGGTGGGTCCTGGGAACTGGATGATGGAGGCTCATGTGGACCTCTGTCAGGAACAAGGTGTTTCAAGGGTGTGATCTGGCCATGAGGGTTGGGGAGATTTGGATAGATGCAGAGGAGCAAAAAGTATGGGACTGTCCTAAAATTAGGAATAAGGATGGCATCTTATGGGCACAGAGTAGAGGTGTCAATTGGGAAGAGAGGGAGAAGCCAGTGCTTCTGAGACAAGGGGATGAGGAGCTGTCCCCTTGGAGGGAGTATAACCAGGAGTTACAGCACAGCCTCTGGTGCCCAATAGCTTGGATTCAAATCCTGGCTTTGCCACTTACTGCTGTGTGACTGTGGGCCAGCTACTAAGTCTCTCTGTGCCTTAGTTGGCTTCTCTGAAAAATGAGATCATAGTAATACGTGTCTCGGAGTTTATGAGGATGAAATGGGTGAATACATATATGAGATGCTTAGAAAAGCATCTGGTACACAGTGAAACAGTGAATGCCTGATGCAGTTGGTAACTTTCTTTCTTTCTTTTTTTTTTTGACAGAGTCTTGCTCTGTCGGCCAGGCTGGAGTGCAGTGGCATGACCTTGGCTCACTGTAACCTCTGTCTCCTGCGCTCAAGCAATTCTCCTGCTTCAGCCTCCCGAGTATCTGGGACTACAGGCGTGTGCCACTATGCCCGGCTAATTTTTGTATTTTTTGTAGAGATGGGGTTTCACCATGTCGGCCAGGCTGGTCTCGAACTCTTGACCTCTGGTAATCCACTCACCTTGGCCTCCCAAAGTGTTGTGATTATAGGCATGAGCCACCACGCCTGGTCAATTATTGTTAATGAATGGCTGATTGAAAGATTCTTAGAACTGGGAGCATGGGGTGGGAGGAGGGGACCAAAATACAAAAGCTTCTTGGAGTGTCCTTGTTTCAACTCTCTCGTTTTGCACACAGTTACATTCTAAGGTTGTGTGACTACACATTGAGAGACCCATACATCAAACCAAGGATTTTCAGCCTAGCTCTTCCTGCATACTTATGGGGAGGGGTGGCAGCAGGAGTGAAAAGAAAGGAAAAGAGAGACGTTTTCAATAAGGGAGTACCCAGGCTTGATGACAGGTTGAATGACCCTGAAGAGCTAATCAGGCTAGAAGCTAACAGCATAGCTGATATTCCCCGGTGGCCTGAGGTTCCATTTTAGGAACTTTGTATGCATTAATACATTTAAACTTCACAATAATTCTTTCAGGTAGATACTGTTTTAATCGGCATTTTGTAGACAGAACAACTGAATCACAGAGAAGTTTACACAATTATTCCCAAAAGATGGTAGAACAAGGATTTAGACCCAAAGAAGCTGACTCTAGAGCCTCACCCTTAGACCGCACTTGACTTCTCCAGACTTCTCCCCAGAAGAGTAAGCTTGGTGTGGTGTGAGGGGGGCCAGGAGAGCACAGACTCCAATTCCACTCTCCTTACCCTACGGTGCTTTCCCTAACCCAGGGACTGTTCCTCTTTTTGGAGAGGGTGGGGAGACGTCCTGATCTACTCATCCATATGGTACTAAACCACAGATTGAGTCACACTGGTCTCAAAATGTTTCATGTCTATCTCTCTTGTTTCTCCAAAAGCGACTGAAACTTCCTTGAGAGCAGGGATGGAGCTTTACACTTCTTTTAAAATCCATAGTGGTGGATACCATACCTAGTAGTGGCCTGCTAAATACTGACAGTCTAATGGAAAACAGAGGAGTTTTAGAGATGGAGGAAAGATGGCCAGGGGCCTCAAAGCATATAGGGTATTACTGACTTAGCTTGGGGGTCATCACTGACAAAGATCAGACAAGGAAACAAAACAAAACTTCCTTTGATCTTGAAAAGGGCTCTTCCCAATGTCCCCAACCCTAATTCACAGATTGAGACATTTTTTAAAGTCAAGGCCATGAGCCTTCTTAGTTTGAATGAATACCTCATCGGTGCAGCATTGGTTCCTTTTAATGTTAAGACTATCTTGCCCCAAATTTTATTTTTTTGGGACTGAGTTCGCTTTCTCTCAGGGTCTGAGTTTCTGGATGGAAGTTTATTTGCTGGTGTGGTTCAAAAAATGGAGCTCTTTGAGTAACTTCTGGAGAGTGTCAGGGAGAACCTGGATTCCTGGCTACGAATTCACCCTCTTGTTTCCCCAATGGGTGCTATGAGCCATGAGTTAAGAGGTGGCTTTGGTCTTTTGTAAGGTGAGTCTGGGATGTGTCTTCTTCAGGGTGGGCTAGAGGTCTCCTCATACTGAGGTTTCCACATCGATTTGGAAGTTCAAAACCCTGATTATTTTCTCTACCCATGGGCCTGAAGTTCAAGGGCAAGGGTGGCTTTTTTTGGGAGGAAATCAGACAGGAGACTCTTAGAATAAACATCTTAGAGCTCACTCCATGACCCCTGCTTACTTCAAAGGGATGTTAAATACAGCCAGGGCCTAGCGTGCAGGGCAGGGCTCGCTTTTTAGAGCGACCCAGCTTTGGCTGGCAGGCGGGCTTCTGGGGCTAATGCTCACCCCAAATTTGTCCGCCCTGTCCCAGTTCCTTTCTCCAGAATTCCAGCCCTGCAACCTATCAGTTACAAGGGCTACCATCGCTTCATTCATTTGCAAGTCTCTGGTCAGCCTGTGGAGGCTGTGGGAGCCAGTGTTCAGTGCCAAGACTCAAGATCCTTGTCTGGGGAAAAGTTTGGGGTCTTCGGCATTGACCACATTTCCCAGCCACAGGATCAATACAGATGTAAAAGAATAAAAATAAGAAACCTAGTCTCATCAGCTTAGGCTTCCCTTCAAAGAAGCCATTCATGGCATGGAGCTCTGACAGGTGGAGAGAAGTAGTGATCTGGAATTTCATCAGGAAAGTCTTGAAAGGACAGACTCCTCCAGGTTAGGCTGTTCACTGTGCATCTATAGCGGCCCCAAACTCAAAGTGAGCAGAACAGCAAAACTCTGCTGGCTCTGGACAGACTGTTAGCAGTTTCCTTGAGTGGAAAGAGGGGGTCACAGCCTGGCAGCAACCTCCAATTAGCAGAGGACACTTTGTGAGGAAAAGGCTCTGAGGTCAAAACAAAACCTCTGTTTTCTCTGGTAGTATCGTCATGCTAAACCATTTTTTCCTCCTTGTTTTCAAACACATTTCATTACATGACTCATCTAGTTGCTAATATATAAAGCTCTGACCTTGACCCATTCCATAAAGATTTCCAGAACCTCCCAGACACTATTATTGGAAATGCAGCCCCTCTACACCCATATTAACATCATTTAAAAAGAGAGTTAAGAGCCAGATGTTTTTATCTTTTTTTCTAGATTTTTGGAGCTAACTGATTATTTTCAAATTTCAGGGTTTACTGAGAACCCTATGGGCACAGTGAAATTGAAATTATATACAGTTTCACAACGTGTGTACTTTAACTTTTTTATGTTCAATGTTGTTGCTTTTGTATACATTGGTTTAGAATCCTAGCTATGTTGCAATAATCTCCTAAACTGAGCTATATGGCAAAGTATCTGGGAGATTAGTCGTCTGTCTATCAACTGTCTATCTGTCTTACAGTACAGTTATCAGAGCTTGAAAACTGTACTCTAATTACTTAAACATACTAGTAGAAGTAGTTTTTCAAACAAAAATCTTTAGTCTTTGCCCAATCCTATGTTGTTTCGGTTAAAAAGCATAATTTAAACAGACTCAAAGTAAAAATTCTTCACAAAATTGTCTAAAGTTCATAGGAATACAATATACGATTTGACTTGAAATTATACATAATAAAAATTAACATCATTGAAGAGAATTAAAGGTACAAAGGAACAGATACCTAAGTTCCACTAAATCGTGGGCTCATTAGGCCGAAAGGAAGCCTGTTTACCCAGGTTTGTCACAGTCTCATCAAAACCATAGGTGTGTATCTGACTGATTTTTAAGCCATCAGGGATACATGCATTTTCTCAAGAGCGCTCCTGCTCACCGCCCAGGTCTTGGAAACAGCCCTGTGTTTTCAAGGCTTTGCATCTTGCTGTTTTAGGGGGGTAGATCTCAGGGGAGGCTAACGGGTCTCTGCCAAACACGCTCTAATTCTTGCTGCCATCTAGTGGTAAATGTAGACACTGCAGTGCAACATGAAGGGAAGAGAAGACAGAGAAAGGTGGGGAGGAGAAAGGAGGGAGAGGAGAGGGAATGAACGATGCGACCCTCTGGATCTAAATATGCATAAAACGAGCATTTTAAAAGGTAAGAAAAGGAACAGATGTACATACTTTTTCTGCATCCGGATTAATGTAAATAATGGTAATTTTCACAATTGCTCGGTATCTACGCCAAATGAGTAGAAATTGTGTACACAGGAACATCTACACCTTAAAAATACTCTTGCTAATGTCAGAATGGAGAGCATGAGAGAGAATCATGGTGAACTGGTCTCTACTTCTGCTAGTCACGAGCCTTTGTTTAAAGTGGGTATCAAATGAAGGCACTCTAGGAGGAAAAATGTGACATCCACCAAATTTGACAACATTTCAAGGATTGGCTTGCTTCAGTTTATTCAGGTGCCTTTGGTTCAGGAAACAGAGTTACGCTTGGTTAAAAATTTTGAAGTTCAGAACTGCTGCTAAAGTAATCACAAAACCACAAGCTCACAAGGCAATGTAGCCAGGATCAGGGAGCTCCTAAATTTGAGACCCTCTGATCCTACTGCTTCGGCAGTCTAGCAAGGGAACATTTAACCTTTCACCAGATTTAGCTGAATTTTGTAAGATCCTGGGCATTCCCAATGGTTTTAGCATTACCCGGCTAATTCCCACAGGCAAGTGGAGAGGGGATGAAAAACAATGCTTTGAGCCCGAAAGAAAGCAGTGCTTATTGAAGGGTAAAAACCACTTAAAACTCTGAACATTTTAAGCATCTGTGCATTTCATGGCAGAGCCAGTGGCCAGAATTAAATCTGTTGTTTTAAATCATGAGCTTTCAATGAGAGGACTGTTTTCTGCTGCACTTCTTGGTTTGTCTAACTGGTTTACCAGAAGTTCCTGTTCATCTCAATAGGTAAGGAAGTGGGGATTTTTGTTGATATCACTTGCATGCACTGGTTTTGGGCCTGCTGTACCGTCCTAAGCTGAGCCAACATCACTGTCATGCTCTTTGGGACAGGTGTAGGTTTGTCTGAGATAGGTGTCAGAATTTGGACAAGGCTGTCCTCTCATTGGTCGGATAACTGGCTCCTTTATCTCTCAAACCCAGGTTTGAATATTGGACTTTCTTTGTCCCTTCCCTTTCCCTCCTTTTAAATTACTCTCAAATATTTATTGTTTGATTTTCACAAACCTCTTGGTGATATTGACCAAGTGGACTCAAGATCCTTGACAGGGCCAACATTCATTAACAGTCTAATCCCAGCAGATAAGAATTTTTAAGGCATATTGATAAGATACTGGAGAATGGCAGGATTTGACCTATGGTTTATGCAACATTATGGAAAGAATCTTTTTTTGCAGAGAAAATTTCTTAAAAGTACATTCCTGCCACCGTTTTGATTAAAACTCTTAAAACCCACAACGCGTAGCATAGGGTCAGCCTCCCTAATAACTAACATTTGCCTACTGTTGCTGTTACCTTCCTTGTGTTTTTTAATGCCACAAACCTCAAACTGCTTATAGTTTTCAGAACATCCCTTATCACTTCTGTGGCTTGGTATACATTATTCTCTCTCTGTGTTAAATACGGCCCCCCCATTGTCTGTTTACAAGGTGGACATTCAATCTAAACCATGTCCTAAATACTACTTAACAAAGTTCATTATTTCTCTCCCTGGTACTTTGCACCTTGTGTACATGGCCAGTGTTGCCATTTCATTATAATGTGATCACTCATCACATCCTCCTCTTCACTATTCGAGGAAGAGCTCCTCGACATTCTGGGCCTTATCTGGCTGTGAACCCATTGTAGCCAGGCTGGAGTGATCAGCTGAGGTGTGGTGAACTGAATTGAAGCTTTCATGAAATTCAGAGAAGCCCTACACACGGCATCCCCAGGGAGCTCAGGTTTTAAACAGACACAAGGGGTCCCTCTCTTACCTTCCTTCCAGCTATGTAACCTCCTGCAGCTCCAAAGCTTTTGGTGAATGTGCCCATGAGCACATCAACTTCGTGAGGGTCTAGTCCAAAGAATTCCGTGACACCTCGGCCGGTTGGGCCCACGGCCCCAATACTGTGAGCTTCATCCATGTAGAGGTAAGCCTTGTATTTCTTCTTTAGAGCTATGATCTGGGGCAGATGCACGATGGAACCTTCCATGCTAGGACAGAAGGAGAAATGCTCATAACTAACAAATACCCTCCTGGGAAGCTCTGTCAGCTTCCCCATCAGTACATCCTAGGCAGTCTTCCCTGACACACGCCGTTCCTTTGTTTTTTTTTTTTTTTTTTTTTGAGACAGAGTCTTGCTCTGTCACCCAGGCTGGAGTGCAGTGGCCGGATCTCAGCTCACTACAAGCTCCGCCTCCCGGGTTGACGCCATTCTCCTGCCTCAGCCTCCCGAGTAGCTGGGACTACAGGCGCCCGCCACCTCGCCCGGCTAGTTTTTTGTATTTTTTAATAGAGACGGGGTTTCACCGTGTTAGCCAGGATGGTCTCAATCTCCTGACCTCGTGATCCGCCCGTCTCGGCCTCCCAAAGTGCTGGGATTACAGGCTTGAGCCACCGTGCCCGGCCCATTCCTTTGTTCTGAAGGCATGTTTTATTTGTTTGAGGCAACCCTCTCAATCTTGTAAGGTTGGTTGGGCATTTCTATGCTACTTGGATAAAATAATTTATATTCAATGGATTTAAGTGCTTTTGCTTTCAGCTAATTCCCAAGCAAACAACCAGCTCACTGCATTATTGATCCAATTTATTTGTAACTAGACTGACCATTTTGGATTCTAGTTATTCTGCTAGAATAGATTAAATTACTCTATAGTCATTCCCTTTTTCTGCCTGGCATTGCCTGTTTGGCCAGGTCTGTTTGACTTAAATTCAGTGCTTGAATTGCCATAGATTAAAAGGGGGAATTAAAAAGACACAGAACTTTATTTAAGACATCATAGTGTTAATTAAAGTACAATAGGAAGTCTTTAAGACCTCTTGTTCAATATCCACTGCAAGTCAAAGACTGAGGTGTCTCCTCTTTCTGTTCCTTTAGGGTAGAGGAACAGAAAGTTGAGTAAGCATCAGAATCCTCTGAAGCATTTATTAAAACACAGATTGCTAGACTCCCACCCCAGAGTTTCTGATTCAGTCGGTATTGGGTGGGCTGAGAACATGCATTTTTGCCAAGCTCCCAGGAGATGCTACCACCAATGGCTGGGGACCACACACAGGGGCCACTGCTGTAGATGAGCTCTTTTGTTTTAGCCTGAAGTGCTTTATTTTTCATGATATTGTAAGTTGCAAAAGCACTTCAAGTCCTGTGATCTGGGGAAGATACATGATAGACCTTCCATGCTAGGGCAGAGAGAGAAATGCTCTGTATTAACAAACACCCTCCTGGGAAGCTTTGTTACATCCTCTGGCACAAAGGGAAAAAATGAAATCTACGAATAAGTAAAATTAAAATTTATATTTACATGGCACCTCTGGAACTCAATGGATTAAAAAAATCTGACACGAATCAGTTCTCAGAACACTTTGCAAGCTGTGTCTATGTTGCACACAGTTTTGACTGCATTGACAGGCGAGTTGTACGAAAACACACAGACATGCTCACCACACAAAGGAACTTGTCAAACAATTCAAACAACCCTTTAGGTTAGTTCAAGAGCTAATTCACTGAATCAAACAGAGTTGAACTTCTCCTTTTTCCCCTAATTATTTATTAGATTAAATTTAATGTATTAAAAAATAAGCTTAAGTGTTAGGTCGATTCAGTCCAAACAGTCCAGTTGGCTGTGTACACAGTTACCCAGACCAACGGGTGTTGGTTTGCATAGAGTATCATGATCATTGGGTGCAGCATTTGTGTGTTCCACAAGATAGTTTTGGACGGCCGAGTTCAGATTTTAATGAAATAAAGGCCAAATAGAGTTGTCTTTTCTTGTGTAACTTTGTGAGTTAATTCTAACATGTTCTTAAATTAATTGCTTGTTAAAATTGTTTCCACTGAGGAGAAGACAGTCTGGCCATCTGGCTGCCTAAGTGTACTAACTTTGAACTTGGGCAATTTGCATGATGTTCTCTGCCTCAGTTTCCTCATATGTAATACAAACAGGATGATGGGCCCCTCTTCACATGGTCTTTATAACAATCACTTGAAATCATGCTTGTAAACTACCTGATCCATGATGGGCATTTAGTGAATCGTTACGGTCCTTAGGAGGAGGAACTTAGGAGGAAATGGTTGTAACGAGTCCTAACTTGGGAAACTGGGAGCCCTTGACAATGTTCTGTGTTGAATCTTATATGAGTGAGGCATGTGGGTGTCATGCTGGATGTCATACATAATAAATGGCCACAGGTCCTCAGAAATCTAGAATTTTCTTCTCTTTAAAATGTTGTAAGTTGGTAACACAAATATGCCAAAAAACCTGATATGCCACAAATAGCCATTCTTTGTTCTGGAACTGAATTTGACAGGAGCCAAAGTTAATGTTCCACAATGTTTGTAGACACTGCAGGCAGCTAATTAACCATCCTTCCATGGGGCTGGTCTAGCTGATGTTAGGAGCCTGCCCACCTGGTTTATATTTCTTCCTCTAAGATTAATGACTCTACAATACTGTTGACTTCTGGAGTTAATGCAGGGCACACATAGAGTCCTAGGGAGAACTCAGCTTTTATAGAGTTATATTCACCCATGCTAAGTTTTCATTTTCACAATGTGATCAAATTTGAATTGAACCTTTTCCCATAGTGGGATATCGAGTCTAGTGCATGCATAAAAAGGCTATCTATGTTATTCCCATGAATTGCTGTCAAAAAACAGTGCCAAAAATGATATAGAAAACGAGAACAGCGTTTTATTCTTTCTTCCTGAATGGAAGGTTGTGTTTTTCTTTTGACTTCAATAGAAGAAAAACAACTAAAACACAACTGTAGGTAAAGATAATTCCATGAGTTAATTTGAAGCTCTGTTCAGGGACTTGAATTATTCTTAAACCAGCAAGCCAGTGAATAATTCCTTTATATCTTTTCTATTACATAATGTATTAGCTAAGTGACAAGCCTCCTTTTTGAAATCTCCCTCTCACCACTTTTCCCTCCACATATAGACCATATTATCCACTGGCAGATGGAGAATGAAACCACTGGCTAGCTAACTCACATGGTGGAAAAATCTCCTTGGTGGGCCCAAAGTATAACTCAAAACAAGAAGGCAAGGTGGAAAGAGAGAAAAAGAAAGTTAAGATCAATGAAAAATAAAGTGACGAATGTTTTCTTATTCTTTTCTTTGTTTGTTTAAACCATAGAGATACAGGTGAGAGTTTACCACTGAAGTTCTCAATCCTTAAATTTACATTGTTTTGAGCGTAGAAGAATAGATTACACTCTTACAGTAAATGGTATTCTGAGGTTACAGCATGTGTGCGTATGTTTATATATGTATTTGTTTTGGAAGAGCTGACTATTATTCCTTGATTAATTTTATTTTGGAAGTTAGTGCTCCAGCTATGCTAGTTTATGTGCCAGGTTGTTTGGGACACTGCACCTTAAGGATATGTTTGAATAATTTTGATATTCTCTACCACTGTGAGTTGATAAGAGATCTAGACTTCTCAGAGACATGAAATTAGAAAATGAGATTTTAAGACGATACTTAATGAAAACATACAGCTCAGAACACTGAGATAATACTATTTTAGTTTTAAACCCAAAGTCATGCATTCATGAAACTTTGGATTTCAAGTTTCAATGCTCGTGTGTTACAGATGAAGAAATTGAGGCCTAGATAGGTTAATGGTAAAGGTCAAATGGGTGATCTTGCATTTTCCATGTTTACTTCACTGGATGTGGACACATGGGCTGACTCTTCTATTTACATGGAGCCTTTGTCTCACCAGGGCCACCTGGTTTTAATCCCAGCTCTGCCTCATCTCAGTTATCTGTCCTGGGGCAAGTTATCTAAACCTCTGAGCCTCAATTTCTTCATATTTACAGTAACTTCTTGGAGGCTTACTCAAGGTTGCACATGGGAAATGTTAGCAAGGAGTAGACACATGGTCGATGTGAGTTTCTTTCTCTAACGTCCACTTTCTGGATGGAAGAAGAGCAAATAACCTTGCAACATAGATGACTTATTGTTTTCTGAGTTGCAACTTCTTAGACTGAAAATCAATGTGACGATGAAGACAGCCACTCTTGGTTGTGAGCTCTCTACGGGCTGGGCCTCTCCCAACACTAGCTTATATGACCTCATTCAATACTTATTATTACCGAAGTACCCTATGGAGGCCACACAGATGTAGGTGGTGATGCCAGGATTTGAACCTAGGTCCCAGGCCTGCCTCCAAATCCTGACTCCTCTATATTCTACATAAGAATATAATACCTCTGAATGATGACATTATTATTATCAGTTTTCTGACTTCTCAGACTGGGTATCTAGCCTTTTCTATCTCGATATCTCCCTGAAAATTTCTGATTTGGCTGATTGCTCTCTTTGGGGGTTATGAAAAAATTGATGTGTGTGGTCTCTGTGGTGATGTATGTGGAGGTACTTTAGCCATGGTGGCAGACCACAAGCAAGAGAAAAAATCTGGGAGTTAAAATTCAAAGGAGGCTTTGTGTAGGTATCAACAAGATATGCATTCCTAATATACCTCTGAAGAGTAGGAGTGCATTTGTGAACTATTGACTTCACATTCCTAACCCTCCTTTAGAAAATACTATGGGAAATAATGTTTTTTTTTTTTTTTTTTTGAGACAGAGTCTCTCTCTGTTTCCCAGGCTGGAGTGCAGTGGCATGATCTTGGCTCATTGCAACCTCCACCTCCCAGGTTAAAGTGATTCTTGTGCCTTAGTCTCCTGAGTAACTGGGATTATGGGAGTGCACCACCACACCTGGCTAATTTTTGTATTTTTAGTAGAGGTGGGGTTTCACCATGTTGGCTAGGCTGGTCTCGAACTCCTGACCTCAAGTGATCCACCTGCCTTTGTCTCCCAAAGTGATAGGATTACAGGCATGAGCCACTGCATCTGGCCTTATCTGGTGAGAGCTGCAAATTAGAACACCTGTGTAAAGGCTTTTCCTTTGAGATTTAAGGCTGTAGAACTGAACTCTAGGCTACCTTTGTTTTACAGATGAGGAAATTGAAGCCCCCAAGAGCTATTGAGGCTTGTCAAAGAGATGCCCTGTTTCCTATCTGTGAATGTGGCCTTTTAGGTCTTGGTCTCATGTAAAGCCAACATTCCTGTGTGGGTGAAATGAAAGGAACCTCCTTGTGAAGGAAATTTCATGGAAAGTGGGGACTTCACTCTGTGTCGTCACCAGGTTGATTGAACCACTGTGGTAGATGGCTTCCGAAGATGGCTGCCTGCAAAGCTTCCCATCCTTATACATACAAGTGGATCCTCCATCAGGGGGTAGGGTCTATTTCACCTTCTTTTGAATCTGGGCTGGCCTCATGATGTGCTTGGGCCAATGGGTCAGGGCAGAAGGGATAATGTCCCAGGGCTGGCAGCCTTCACTTTTGCTCTGTTGGAAGCCAGCACCACGTTGTAAGGGAGTTCTGGCTAGACTACAGAATGAGAAGAGACTATCTATAGAGAAAGCCGTGTGGAAGAGAGCATGGCACTCCAGGCGGGAGCCAGTACCGAGGGCCAGATGTGCAAGTGGGGTCATTTTGGATGTTCCAGCCCCAGACAAACTGTCAGCTGAATGAAGTGGCCTCCACCCAATGCCATGTGGAGTAGAAGAACTGTCCAGTTGGTCCACACAACCCATGGTAGCATGGGAAATAATAAATCATTGCTGCATGGAAATAATAATCATCCATTATGCTTTGGATGGTTTGTTACATGGCAATAGGTAACCGAGCAGTCACTATTGCTAGTGCAATGAAAATTGTGGTTTGGTGCCACTCTGGCTTGGGGCTGGAAGTCCACACCTGACTCCTTTGTCCTTCTGAAGTGGTGGGATGCAGGCCTGGCATGACCAGTAACAAGTCCTGCTGCTGGAGTGGTTTCTCTGTGTGGCTGATGGGAATATTTGCCAGTAAAACGCCGGTGGTCTACTTAATTTCAGCCATGATCAAAGTGGTTAAGACCTAACTTTCCTTTAATGGAGCCAAGTTCTGTTTATTTGCAGTTGGGGTTTTGTTTACTCTGCTTAAAGGAGATGCCCAGTCTGCTCTCTCTCAGCTGCTCTGTCCTCCCACGAATCTAGGTCTGAATGACAGGTGTTTAGATAAGGGCTATTTGCTCCCCTCCCAGGCTGGCAGCAGCACAAATCACACAGGGAAAAAGATCCACGCTTGAGGTTACGATAGCCCAGAGTCAATATGAGATTATTTCTTGAAATAGCAACTTAAGGCCTACAAGTTGTCAGTTATGCCAGAACAGGTTTTCTCAGCCTTGGTACTATAGACATTTTGAGCTAGATAACTCTGTGTTATGGGGGCTGTGCTGTGCATCGTAGGATGCTTAGCCGTATCCCTGGCCTCTGTCCACCATATGCCGGTCACATACTACTGCAGTTATAACGACTGAAAATTGCCAAATGTGCCTAGGCTGGGGCAAGGACAAGCTTAACCTGGAGAACTACTATGTCTAGAGTGCTCCCAAAGGCTTCATCAACAGGACGTACTCTCTGGGCTGGCTGGAGGAGGTACTGGTAGGTGATGCAGAAAATGAGCTGGTAGAAACTGCAAATGCAAACTTTGCATTTCCCACAGTAGGGCGGGGAACATCCAGAACCCTAGCCACGGGGGCAGTAAGTACTGGAGTTAAAAAGGTTGAAAATAAAATGAAACCAAGCTTATTATTATTATTATTTTAAAGTTGGGAGAATTCACTTTTTTTTTCTTAAAAGGAATAAAGGTACACTTCTGCTGCTGCTCATTATTCACTCATGTAGCAGAAAAAATGTGCACTCAGGGACTAATGAGATTAGCGGGTTGAAAGAAATCCTATGCCTATTCTCAAGTCTCCTTTGTAGCCATACTCCTCCTTGTCTTAAAGTCAAACAGCCTTCGCTTCCTTCCTTTTAATGTTTTTCGCTTTTCTATCATTATAGGAGAGATCTCCCTCAATTTGTCCAACATCAGGATTGTTTGAGAATTGATTTAGGATTGGGCACTCTGAAATAATGTCTCCTTGGCTTATGGACTAGACATCAACCCACTCCTACCTGCTGGCTCTGGAACAAGCATTGCACTCCAGGTTACTCCTACCTTGAGGAAAACAGGCAGATTTTTGTATTCTGATGGCAAGCACTAACCAAGTTCAGCAAGCAGCTGGGGGTTGGGCATGCTGTCCAGGTAGGGGCATCTGGGGCACCCGTCAGCAATTTCTACCAGTCATAAAGGCAAGGAGTGTTCTGATCTTGAATAACCCAGCTGCAAAACACCTTTGAAGCTCTGGGGCAGTCAAAAGTAGTGGAAAGAATCTACTCAAGTTAGCAATGCCTTGCGAGGATATTTCCGAGGAAGCCTTCTCAAGCAGGACAGCCTCCAAGCTGCTCCGCCATAGAGAGTCATCAAAAAGACAGATGACTCACGTCTGACAGCTCCCATTGGTGGCTCTGTCTCAGGTCCCTCTGTAATAACCGATTCTAAGTCATTGCTCTGTTTAGGTAGGAAAGGTCAGCCTTTCCGCACTGATCAGCTTGCTGCAGGCCTGCTAGTCGTAAAATGTGTTCCGTTATTTACATACCTGTAGACACCCTCCACCAGGATGAGAATCTTTTTCCAAGCTCTGCGGGTTCGAGGCTGGCCATAGATGACAGCATCTCTCAGGAGCTTCTCTAGGCTTTGTGTGTCTTTAAATAATACCAAAAAAGAAATTCAGTCATGAAAGGGCTTACTTTTCCTTTTCCACTTTCTTTTTCCAGATGTTTTATGTTTACACTCAGACCTAAACTTCCAGAAAACAAATTCAGAATCAGAGAACCCTTAGGGAGAGAGACAGAGAGGTCTATTTTTCAGTAGAACTTAACTCTGACAAGACAAATAGCCAGATTTCTACAAGCAGGCAGAGTAAACTCTCACCAGTGAGGCATGGTTTCCTAGGCTCTTAAAGGCTCTCCTCGCCTGCCTTAGAGAGATTGAAATTCTACGTTAAATGCATCTCTTAGGTCTAAGCTTTGTTGCAGGCTGAAATGAACTCCGAGAGACATAATTAATACCACTCATCAATCGTTTAGACACGAGCGTGTTAGAGTTTAGCTGAGTTTGCACGGATCTCACTTCCTACCCTTTGAGACTTGATTTCTGACATCCCCCAACCTTAGAAGTTCCAAAACTTTAAAGCAGTGGGACAACGAAGCCTCTTTTTCAAAATATTTGGAGATCTCTGAACACAATAATAGCTCGCAGTTATTGAGCCCTATCTGTGTGCCAGGCACCCTTCTAAGCTCGGTTTTTGTCATACCTCATTTAATCCTCAGAAGAACGATCTGAAGGAAGTACTAGCAGCATTTCCATTCTGTGGGTCAGGAAACTGAGGCACACAGGAGTTAACTGCCTGAGGTCTATCATAAGCAACAGAATCAGGATTTGAACCCACGTAGTCTGTACCATATCCACATTTGTAACACTACCCTTTGCTGCCTTATGTGGAAGCCATTGTCCCTGCTTCTCAAGTGAAACGGTGATATAGAACAAGGGAGGATGAATGTTTGGCAGAATAATCTTCTTAACTTCTAATGTCAAATATAATCAATAGTGACATTTCATTTATCTGCAATCAGATGTAGATGACTGGGCTTGGGTTGAGAGGTCATTTAGAAGAACTTGCCTACCAGCCTAGCTGTTTGGTATGTATGTGTGTGTGTGTATTATTTTGTTTTTAACTTTTGAGCCTAGCAAGAAAAAAATGGCCGAGGTTTATGGGCATACTTTTAAGACTGATTTTATTTCTATTGTGTATTTTTTTGCATTTCCTAAGCTTTCCCTTTTTTGAGACTCTGAAACTGAAATACTTTAGGTCCAGAATCCAATCTTAATTTTAAAAGATGGAGATGCTACTTAACTGCTGGCTTGACTATTATGCAATGTTCACCAGGCATTAGCGACACCATTTTAAAATGCTCACAAAAGATGACATCTAGCAAAGATAAATCTTTGAGGTCAGGAGTTCGGGACCAGCCTGGCCAACATGGTGAAACCCAGTCTCTACTAAAAATACAAAAAATTAGGTGGGTATGGTGGTGGGCGCCTGTAATCCCGGCTACTCGGGAGGCTGAGGCAGGAGAATTGCTTGAACCCAGGAGACGGATGTTGCAGTGAGCCGAGATCGCACCACTGCACTTCAGCCTAGGTGACAGAGAGACTCTGTCTCAAAGTGAAAAAAAAGTTAAATCTAAAGCTGCATAGTCAGTACTGGTTTTGACCATGATAGACAAAGCTCTCAAGAAGCAGAAGTGCATTAGCTTATCACTCAGTGGTCTAGGCTCAAATTAGCTGCAGTTCTTGGTCTCAATGGAGAACCCTTCAACTTTGTCTTTGAGTCTCCAGTCTGTGCTTGGATCTGTTTTAGGGCTTCCCTCAAAGCTGCGTGAATGCACTAGTGGGTGCATTAACTTTTCCACACTGCAAACCTGCCACACTCAATGAGGCCATAAGATAGTTCTTTGAAATAGAGTTGTGAATATATTTGTGTGTGTGTGTTTTTAAATTATCAAGTACATTTAAGCAAACCACATTTAAATAAAGGTGTCTTCCTATGAATTGGAGTGGGATAGGACAAGTCAGAATTTGACAGTGCAATATCAGAACCTCAACTCTGAGAGGCCCCTGTTAGCGTGGCACCTTCCAAGCTGTCGTCAGCATCCACCCACTAGAGACTGGATATTGGGTCCTGAAATTCAGAAAAAGCATGTGACATTAATAAGATGCTGCATACTAGCAAGATCTCTTGGGAATCCAAACAGCAGTGTTAATACACTATTTGACTTCCTTTAACCTCCTTAAGAAAACATCATCTAAATAATGGAAAAATAAAGGAAATACATAATGAAATAATGAAGAATTAAGGGAATAATTCTTTATTCAAATATATAAAACCTTAGGTATTAGATACAGTATGCTATCAGTATGCTACCAATAATATCTGGCATGATATCAGAACCAACAGATACAAAAAATGTTCATTTTCCTTTCTTTAATCATTAGCCAGAAACTAACTTTTTAGGTGCTATGTAAGTTTAAATGTGGAATTAATCAATTTTACCAAGATCATAAGGACCTGTGAAAGAAGAAATGGAAGAATGGTGGATCTTTGTTTTGTTTCATGCCACTTTCCTTTTCTTTCTTCTTCTTTTTTTTTTCTTTTCATCTGCAAAACAGGTCTCATGATATCCTGGCATCGCTATTGTATTCTTTTCACATAATATTCCCTAATTGAAAAATTTACAGGGCTTTCCTCAGTTCTTGTTTTACTTGACCTGTGGGCAGCATTTGACAGAATTCAACACACACTTATCTTTTAAGCTTCTTCCCTCGGCCATCTGGACACCATTTTTCATTGGTTTTTCATATTCCTTTTCCCACTATTTCTAGTATTCTTCGTGAGCACTATTTCCTCTTTTAACCCATTTTCCTTTTATGTTTTTTCCTTGACTTTTTTTTTCTAATTTCTCATTAATCTTCCAGTGGTTCCCAACCTTCAGGATGAATAGAAATAATCATCTGTGTAACCAGTTAAAATGCAGATTCTCGAAATTTCTACTCAGAGATTTTGAATCAGTTGGTGTGGGACAGAACCTAAGACGTTTGCATGCACAGTGTCTCTGGGGTCTGGAACCCATAACACAAAGCCAGACCTCTACTTTGATCGATATAGTGTCTTTCTAACCATTTTTTAGACAAATATGGGAACCTCAAACCCGTTTCCACGATAGAACTTGCTGCAGACTACATTACTGGCCCCATTTGCCACCTCATTTGAGTTCCTTCTTCTGTAACTTTGCAGTCCTTCCCTCTCAGCGGTGGAGAAAGTTTCCCTGCCCCTTGGCTTGGGTTCATCTAAGTAACTTGCTTGGCTAACGCAATACAGAGAAGAGACAGTTTGCTAGTTCCAAACCTAGATCTAAAGAGGTCTTTTGCATTTCTACTCTTTCTCTTGTGCTTCTGCTAGTGACAGAAAAAGAAAACGCCCAGGCTAGCCCCCGGTCTCAGGTTGCCCTGGGAAAGGATTAATGGCACATAAGGCACGGTTACCCCAGCTCACCAGCAGTCTCCAGTGAGAAATACGTGCTGATTATTATTGGCCACTGAGGTTTGTTCCAATAATAGTTACCTAATAGTATTAGGGAATGGCCCTTCCTGATCTAGCCTCTGCCTGTCTTTCTGACATAGTTTGTCAACGTCCCCCAACACACAGCCTCCTGATTCTCCTCCATGCTTTTTTTCCTCTTGTCTGTCTGGAGAGAGCTCACCCATCACTCAAGTCTTAACCCAAACTCTTCTCGTCAATAATACAGAACAGAGTTAAGGACTTCCTCCTTGGTGTCCCACTCGACTTTGTCTGTTCTTTTTTAAGCACTCATCACGATGTTCGTTTTTTGCTTTCATCTCTCTCTTCCCTGAAGGCAGGGACCTCGTCCTCATCCTTCTCGCCCTAGTCTTAGTACACAGTACTAGGCTTAATCATCATCTAATGATTGCATCAATGTTCTTTTCCTGGAGAAAACGTAGACTAGGAGACAGGCAAGGAAATGCCACTTGTGGATCTAAATAAGAATTATTAGAAAAGATAAATGTCTCCTACCTGCAATATATTTTAAAAAGTTGACGGTATCTTTTGTTTTGTTTTAAACATGAGCAGATAGATATTTTTTGAATGTTCCCAAGAACGTGTTTTCGTGTATATTATTAACCACCAGATGGCAGCCAAGGAAACAAAAAGCGGCTTTCTTGTTTTAAAATTTTCAGTTAATAAACTTTCACCTATTTGGATATCTTCTTTTCACTTTTGTTTAGGCAGAGTTCCTAAAATACTGAAGAAAACCTTGCGACTTGGAGAATCGGTCTTCTTTTCCTATAATCTTTTATTTATTATGTCTATAATCTTTTCTACTATTATTCATCATCTATAACCAAAGTCTCTGAATGGAATAAAGAGACGGTGAATAAAAGTATTCCTGTTAAGAATGTTTTCCCTTCTGGGACTTGGAATTTATAAGTTTTTGTACAGAAATGATACATGGTAAATGTGACTCCAATGCCACTGGAATAAAAACTAAACCCAAGTGAAGTACATTAGTAGTCATTTAAAAATGAATATTCTAAGATTTGGAAAAAATATGTAAATTCAGAGGCTACTGTGTTGTTTTTGCACCAAAAAGGTCACATACATATGATGGATTAATCCAGGATTTTAAAATGAACACCACGGGTCCTGAAGATAAGCTTTTCTCCATTTTTAAAAATAACACGCAAGACATGAAATCAAGCCTTTCAGTGGCCGCGCTGTGTTTTATACATTTCACAGAGGGAAGCAAGAGGAATCTCAGTCTTTTCCAAGGCAAGGACTTCGTTGTGTTTGACTCGAATGGAGATTTCCATGGGAGTGGTTTTTGGTGGAGTTCACAGCACCCCCCAGGGTCAGCACACCAGGATTCTTGAGCAGAAGGAAAATCAATTAGCCTTTTTTTTTTTTTCTCCTGCGAGGGATGAACTCTCTGACCTCTTAGAATCACAGAAGCTACACAGGAAAAGGGAAGACTGTGCTGGGCCTGGATTCTGGCCCCACCTTAGCCCCTGGTATGCTCCTCTCTTGTTCTCTGTAGTTCTACAGGGCTACAGTGCGTGGGTTACAAACCCGCGGATTTAAGGGATTGTGATTTATGTTCTGCAGGTCTTATGGGATTCTACTGTTTCAGCAAGCTGCATGCTCACATCTGCAAGGGATTTTTTAAATGATGATGCTTATTAAGGCACTTACACTTGCATTATGTTAATTCCCATGACACCTCTGAGACGTAGGGAAGGACTATTAGGTTTTTGTTTTTTTGCAGATGAAAAAAAGAATGCCAGAAGTTTTGTTAAAAAAAAGTTCCCCAAACAAAAGCCCTCCAAACAAACCTGTTCTTGTGGATTTAATAAGAATATTCTGAGATATGAAAATTAAAAGTATAAATTTGACACCATCTAGGCACACACACATGGTGCTATTGTACAGTGTGGTTGTCCAGTCATAATGACACAGCACGGACTTAAAATAACCATTATTTGAGCATTAATAATGCCTTTGGTGTTATTCAGCACAAAATTTGACTCACTAAGGAGATATCTTTTGGTTTGTAGAGGACTAAAAGGATTGAGCTGGTTTGGTATTAGTCCATTTTCATGCTACTAATAAAGACATACCTGAGACTGGGTAATTTATAAAGAAAATGAGGTTTAATGGACTCCCAGCTCCACGTGGCTCGGGAGGCCTCACAATCACGGCGGAAGGGGAAAGGCACATCTTAGGTGATGGCAGACAAGACAGAGTGGGAGCCAAGCGATAGGGGAAACCCCTTATAACACCATTAGATCTCCTGAGACTTACTCACTACCACGAGAACAGTATGTGGGAACCCGCCCCCATAATTCAATGATCTCCCACTGGGTCCTTCCCACAACACATGGGAATTATGGGAACTACAATTCAAGATGAGATTTGCGTGGGGACACAGCCAAACCCTATCAGATGGTTATAAACATTTAGCTATAAGAAGTGAAAATGTGGAGACCACATTGTGGTGCCGAGTGCAAAACAGTCTTAGCCTTTCACCAGCATGGTTAACTGGATTACTGAATTGCTAAATACTCGGAATAATCCAACTACGTGTCTAAAACTACAATCAGGCTTAGGTGACAAATGCTGTTAGCCAGCCTGAGCCTGTGCCTGTTCTTTTTTTTTTTTTTTTTTTTTTTTTGAGACGGAGTCTCGCCTGGGCTAGAGTGCAGTGGCCGGATCTCAGCTCACTGCAAGCTCCGCCTCCTGCGTTCCCGCCATTCTCCTGCCTCAGCCTCCGGAGTAGCTGGGATTACAGGCGCCGCCACCTCGCCCGGCTAGTTTTTTTTTTTTTTTTTAGTAGAGACGGGGTTTCACTGTGTTAGCCAGGATGGTCTCGATTTCCTGACCTCGTGATCCGCCCGTCTCGGCCTCCCAAAGTGCTGGAATTACAGGCTTGAGCCACCGCGCCCGGCCTACCGGTGCCTGTTCTTACATTCAAAACCCTAATAATAGCAAGCCTCCTGGATCTGGAAAAGCTGAAGATGCAGTTTTGTGAAAAGAAGGCACAAAGCAGCAAGGAACCCAGAATCTTCCAAGAAGGTAGGCTGGGCATAGTTCATAGTGTGTCTTCCTGAAGCAAAACCCCAGACATTTAGCTTTCCTCTTATTTCACTGTCGAATGGCTACACTGTTGCATACGCCAGGGCTTCCTCCTTTCTCTTCTCCTGTGCAGCTGTGGGTTTTCCAAAGGCCTAGATCTAATGTGAGATCTTCGCTCACTGCCCATTTCTCAGTGCCTCCGCCCCCTCTCCTCTGGATCCAGGAACGCGAGATTGGGGCCGAAACTCAGCCTTCACTTTCTATATGTTTGTGGTGTGGTTGGTGGTTTATTCTTTGTCATCCAAGGCCCCTTTCAGCTGCATTTAGGGGCACCCTTTGGTTCCCTACTCTCTGGGTTGCTCAGCAAAAATATTTTTCTGTCTGCCTATCAGCGGCACTCATATTTTGTAAGTGAAAAGATGAATGGATGACGAATGAATGTTACTTTTTATTGTTTCTATTCCCTTACCCCCCATCTCTATATCCACTCCTCTTATTCCTTTGGACATGCAGTTTCATCCTTCAAGATTCAGCCCAAATGTGAAATAGTAAGTAGCGGGTATTTAAATAGCTATGAATGATGACAAAGAAATTATTCTTACTTTCAAGACGGCGGTGGGGAGGTCTGTCCCCCTTGTTTAGCCTTTGGGTGGAAATAAAATCACAATGACCAATTTTGGCAAGCAAAACAATTATTTTTTGAAAATCACATTTTTGGGGTCTGTTCTCCATGAGATCACAGGGGGCATTTTTGGCACACTGAAAATTTGGTGCCTTTAAGTTTTATAAAGCAGATTGTGCAAGGACTTTGGTTCAGGTTTTCTGGGTGGCTCTTTAAACATGTGGATAGATGTTGCATGGCCTTAGGCAGTTCAAAGAAGCAAGGGGATCTTCTTGGAAGAGTGCAAAAGACAGCTGAGAGCAGATGACCTGGGTTGGGCTTATGGATGAGGCAAGTGCTAGGGACAGGGGAGGGGGTAACTGCAGCAACTTTTGACCCTGTAGGCATGAGATGAAGGACAGGCAGAACCTAGAAACCAGGGACAGGGTGTCCAATATGCTTGGGCTCTGGGCTTGATGCAATGTGTAGGATTCTGATCCTCAGGGAGGAGATTGTGGAATGAGACAAAGTACTGAGATGGGATCCCTAAATGAGGGGGCTCTATGCACGAAGGTGAGACATGATTTAGGGAACAGTGTAGGAGCCCAGTGGTTAGGATTTTCAGTAAGGTGGGTGCTGGCGGCATCCACCTAAACAAAACTGCCTTGGCCCTGGGAGAGGTGTATGGGAGATGGAGGTTACCAAGTATTACATTGGTACAATCACTCTACTGTCTAGGGGCAAACAGAGGGTAGAAAAGGCCAGGAAAGGAGGTAGCATGTCATGCTTAAAAGCAGAGACTCTGGAGTCAAACTTCCTAAGTTTACCAGCTCTGACTCTTACTAGCTCTGTGTATCTAAGTAACTTCACCGCTTCACAGAAGTTTTGTCTTCATCTGTCAAAAAGGAGATAAGAGTAGCAGGTGCCTCATTTTATAGTTATGAGGCTAAAATGAGTTGGTGAATGTAAATGGCTCATTACAACGAAGGCTCAATACAGTTGATTATCATCAAAAGATAGGGAGGTAATTGCTGTCTTTATTAAGCAAACTAGTTTAGAAATCCAAGTTGGACATTGAGATCTAAAATATCATGGCTTGCAAGGTAGTCTAAGCCATGTGTATGGGTTTAACTTTTTACTTAAACAACCTCACGAGCCCTTGCTCTGCAGACTAGGTAGTGCTCAGAGTTTTCTGGCAAACACTGGCCTTCTTTTTCTTCCTCCTCTTGGTCTTTAGTTGCTGTTAGGTAGAATTTTGATTCTTCCTTTCCACTTTTTTTTTTTTTTTTTTGTAAACCACTCCAAATTCTTGGCCTGCCTGGACCTCTGACCTCATGGCAACTGTCTAAGCCAAAGAAACAGCTTTTCTCCAAGACTAGCTTAAGAAAGTCTTCATGACTCACTTGAGGACTGAGGTTGCCTGCAGTCTCGCTGCTGTAAGTGTGATTCTGCATGGCAGCAGTAGCAGCAGCAGCACCCAGGAGCTTGTCAGAATGCAGGATCTCAGGCCCCCACCCAGACCTGCTCAATCAGAGTCTGCATTTTAACAAGATGCCCAAGTACCTCATGTGCATACGAAAACCTGAGAAATATTGGGGAAAAATAACTTCATCATTTGCTCATTTCCTCAAAATGCACCAGAATCACCATGGAGAACAAATGTGTTGGTTCCTGGTTGCAGCTGACTCTGTAGCTGAGGCGGTGAAATGGCTGGAGAATGGTGGGATACCACAAGGGCAGCCTGAGGGTTGGCTATGTCCCTGAAGCTGCCCACAACAGAAAATGCAAAGAGATATTTTTTAGTACTTAGCCAGCAAAAATGCAGAGACCAAACTTCAGCATTCTGAATTGAAATTGAGGCTACTAACAGGATAGGGCTCCGTTAGCCATCACACTGGACTGAGTTTTCCACAAGGGACCATAGCTTTCTGAGTCCACTAGCTGGACTCAGCCAGTGGTTAAGAGTGTTAACAAATGCTGTGCACATCCTGCCTATATCCTCTCAGCCCAGCTTCTTAATGCAAACACAGGTCATTCTTTGTCTAAGAGCTCTTTTTCTGGCTGTGGGAACATAGCCTGAGTAGGGAGTAGCCTTCAATCAGTCACAAATGGGAATTCGTGGATACATACCTCAGCTCCCTCAGCCCACAGGTAGGGATAACACTGAGTTATCTATCCTGGCACCCAGAGTTTCCTAGTAGAATTGAGGTCTTGTTGTCCACTCTGGTCACTTGCTTGACAATGCACTGTGTTGGCTCCCTTCTTGTGCCCTGCTCACCTACTGGTGCTTCCTGGCATCACTTTCTGAATAAGTGACTTGTGATTACATCCATGTCTCAGGATCTGCTGCTGGGGGAAGCAAACCAAGACAAAAGCAACAGACTTGGGTCTGCATTTTGACCTCTGTGATTTATCATTTGTCCGACCTTAGGCAGGTCACGTAATCACTTTGGGGATTAGTTTTCTCTTTAATAAAATGAGGATAATGAACTGTGAGGGCTGCTGTTAAAATTAAATGAACTAATTAGCTGAGAACCTAATACCAGTGAAAGCTGAATAAATGATAAAGTAGTTATGGCTCAGCTATTATCCACATTTACTATTATAGAATAACTAATCTATGGTGATAAAAGATTCTGGTACTCAGGTGTTTCTTTTTGTTGTTGTTATTGTTTAAGAAATGAGGTCTTCAATAACAGGCTCTGAAATTGAGGCAAGAATTAATAGCCTACCACCCCAAAAAAGTCCAGGGCCAGACGGATTCACAGCCAAATTCTACCAGAGGTACAAAGAGGAGCTGGTACCACTCCTTCTGAAACTATTCCAATCAATACAAAAAGAGGGAATCCTCCCTAACTCATTTTATGAGGCCAGCATCATTCTGATACCAAAGCCCGGCAGAGACACAACAAAAAAACATAATTTTAGACCAATATCCCTGATGAACATCAATGCAAAAATCCTCAGTAAAATACTGGCAAACCTAATCCAGCAGCACATCAAAAAGCTTATCCACCATGATCAAGTGGGCTTCATCCCTGGGATGCAAGGCTGGTTCAACATACGCAAATCAATAAACTCAATCCATCATATAAACAGAACTAGAGATAAAAACCACATGATTATCTCAATAGATGCAGAAAAGGCCTTTGAAAAAATTCAACAGCCCTTCATGCTAAAAACTCTCAATAAGTTAGGTACTGATGGGACGTATCTCAAAATAATAAGAGCTATTTATGACAAACCCACAGCCAATATCATACTGAATGGGCAAAAACTGGAAGCATTCCCTTTGAAAACTGGCACAGGACAGGGATGCCCTCTCTTACCACTCCTATTCAACATAGTGGTGGAAGTTCTGGCCAGGGCAATCAGGCAGGAGAAAGAAATAAAGGGTATTCAATGAGGAAATGAGGAAGTCAAATTGGCCCTGTTTGCAGATGACATGATTGTATATTTAGAAAACCCCATTGTCTCAGCCCAAAATCTCCTTAAGCTGATAATCAACTTCAGCAGTCTCAGCATACAAAATCAATGTGCAAAAATCACAAGCGTTCCTACAAACCAATAACAGACAGAGAGCCAAATCATGAGTGAACTCCCATTCACAGCTGCTTCAAATAGAATAAAATACCTAGGAATCCAAATTACAAGGGGTGTGAAGGACCTCTTCAAGGAGAATTGCAAACCACTGCTCAACGAAATAAAAGAGGACACAAACAAATGGAAGAACATTCCATGCTCATGGATAGGAAGAATCAGTATCATGAAAATGGCCATACTGCCCAAGGTAATTTATAGATTCAATGCCATCCCCATCAAGCTACCAATGACTTTCTTCACAGAATTGGAAAAAACTACTTTAAAGTTCATGTGGAACCCAAAAAGAGCCCACATTGCCAAGAGAATCCTAAGCCAAAAGAACAAAGCTGGAGACATCACACTACCTGACTTTAAACTATACTACAAGGCTACAGTAACTAAAACAGCATGGTACTGGTACCAAAACAGAGATATAGACCAGTGGAACAGAACAGAACCCTCAGAAATAATGCCATGCATCTACAACCATCTGTTCTTTGACAAACCTGACAAAAACAAGAAATGGGGAAAGGATTCCCTGTTTAATAAATGGTGCTGGGAAAACGGGCTAGCCACATGTAGAAAGATGAAACTGGATCCCTTCCTTATACCTTATACAAAAATTAATTCAAGATGGATTAAAGGCTTAAATGTCAGACCTAAAACCATAAAAACCCTAGAAGAAAACCAGGACATAGGCATGGGCAAGGACTTCAGGTCTAAAACACCAAAAGCAATGGCAACAAAAGTCAAAATTGAGAAATGGGACCTAATTAAACTAAAGAGCTTCTGCACAGCAAAAGAAACTACCATCAGAGTGAACAGGTAACCTACAGAATGGGAGAAAATTTTTGCAATCTACCTATCTGACAAAGGGCTAATATCCAGAATCTACAAATAACTTAAATTTACAAGAAAAAGATCAAACAGCCCCATCAAAAAGTGGGTGAAGGATATGAACAGACACTTCTCAAAAGAAGACATTTATGCAGCCAACAGACACATGAAAACGTACCCATCATCACTGGCCATTAGAGAAATGCAAATCAAAACCACAATGAGTTACCATCTCACACCAGTTAGAATAGCAATCATTAAAAAGTCAGGAAACAACAGGTGCTGGAGAGGATGTGGAGAAATAGGAACACTTTTATACCATTTGTGGGACTGTAAACTAGTTCAACCATTGTGGAAGACAGTGTGGTGATTCCTCAAGGATCTAGAACTAGAAATACCATTTGACCCAGCAATCCCATTACTGGGTATATACCCAAAGGATTATAAATCATGCTGCTATAAAGGCACATGCACACGTATGTTTGTTGTGGCACTATTCACAATAGCAAAGACTTGGAACCAACCCCAAATGTCCATCAATGATAGACTGGATTAAGAAAATATGGACCATGGAATACTATGCAGCCATAAAAAAGGATGAGTTCATGTCCTTTGTAGAGACATGTATGAAGCTGGAAACCATCATTCTGAGCAAACTATCAGAAGGACAGAAAACCAAACACCACATGTTCTCACTCATAGGTGGGAATTAAACAATAAGAACACTTGGACACAGGATGAGGAACACCACACACTGGGGCCTGTTGTAGGGTGGGGAGATGGGGGAGGGATAGCATTAGGAGATATACCTAATGTAAATGATGGGTTAATGTGTGCAGCACACCAACATGGCACATGTATACATATGTAACAAACTTGTACATTGTGCACATGTACCCTAGAACTTAAGGTATTAAAAAAAAAAAAAGAAAGAAATGAGGTCTTTTTATGTTGCTCAGGCTGGTGTTGAACTCCTGGCCTCAAGTGATCCTTCCATCTTAGCTAACCAAGTAGTTGGGCTTACAGATATGAACCACCAGGCCTAGTTCTAGCACCCAGTTTTGAATTTAGCGTCACTAAAAATGCGCTTCTGAGTCTTTTCCTATTTTTTTTTAGGAAATAGACTTTCGGTGTTCTGATTTTGCTCCCTTGCAGAAGTTTCCTTCTATTTAATCTTCTCAGGTATTCATTGTGGCTTTGTGGGAAATGGAGATCGAGGAATAATGAATAGTTGTGGAGTTAATGGTCAAGCCTATTCACACAGGCTTAAAGGTTTATTATGATGGTCTGAGTAGGTTTAAGTATACCTTAGGTAACTTTTTCCTACAGATAATTCAAAAACTCAAGGGCCCAGAATTCTGGTTCATTTATAGTTGGATTAAATAACTAAGGATGTCCACTTCCACTGGTACTACAAAAAAATAGAACCTCCTCCTCTCCAATAGGCAGAAGAGTACTGTTAAGGTATAAGGAGAGGGCACGAAGCACATGACAGTCCATGAGAGCAGAACAAGTTTAGGGTTGCATGAAATTCCACAATCCCAGTGTGTACAAATGCTCCAGTGCAGGTGGCCATTCTTAAAACCTGTCTCACAAGTTATTAGCTTCTTTTCTGGACTGGTTGTATGTGTCATGCACACACAGGTTCTGAAGATCCTAAACAATCTCTGTATTATCAGTCCAATCTGTGTGGATGCGTATCAAGGATTAAGGCATCACTGCACACTGAAGCAGTTAGTACTCTCCTGGGAATAGCAGAGCAAGAAACAGAGCCAGCAGTATCTGATGCTGCACATATTTTAACTCCATTCAGTTCTTTCCCTCTCCTTATACTTTTTGCTTCCCTCACCTCTCAAGAACGAAGTCATTCAGAGGACCCTGGAAATAACCCTGCTCTCAAGGGGGCTGTTTTTGTGATGTAAATACAACAGAAGCAGAATATGCTCATGTTTCAAAGTTGTATTTAAACATGTGGGTGTGTGGGAACAAGGGTTTTGTGCACCTGTGAATGAAAGCCTAGCGCTTTCCTATTGCTGCTATAAGAAGTTAGAGTAAACTTAGTGACTTTAAGACAACACAAACTTATCTTACAGTTCTAGAGGTCAGAAGTCTGAAATGGGTTCGACTGGGTGAAAAATCAAGATATTGGCAGGGCTGTATCTCTGTCTAGAAGCTCTAGGGGAGAATCCGTATCCTTGATTTTTCCGGCTGCTGGGGAAATGCTTCCTGCATTGCTTAGCTTGTGGTCTTCTTTCATCTTCAAAGTCAGCAAGGGCTCTATAAGTCTTTCTCACATTGCATTCCCCTGACTCTCACTCTTTTGCTTCTCTTTTCCACATTTAACAACCCTGCGATTGCACCAGACCTACGTGGATAGTCTCTTTACTTTAAGGTTAGCTGTTTTGCAGCCTGAATTCCATCTGTAACCTGAATTCCCTTTACCAGGCAACAGAATGTTCACAGGTTCTGGGAATGAGGGCATGGACATTTTTGGGGGGTGAGCATTATTTTTCCTACCAAAGAGAGCAGAAGAGCAACAGCAGCTTAGGCATAATAGACTCCCATGGATTAGAGGAGAGATTCTGACCCTAGCTGCACCCAATTCTCAATTAGTTGGGAAGGGCAGTATTTACCCAGACAGCTCCAGGCTTCACTATTAATCAGTTGTATGATCTTGGACAAGTTGCTTAACAACTCTAAGTCTGAATCTTCTCATTTGTAAAGCAGTTCCTACCTCATGGAATTCTTCACAGGGTTAAATAAATAAGAGAAGGCCATTAGCTCAGCATCTGGCACAGAGGCCTTTCTCAATAAATGCTAGCTGCTAGTATAAATAACAACAGCTAACATTCATTGTTAGGATAGGGATAATGACTATTATCTATTTTTCACGAGTACAAAGGGAGGGCATGAAGAATAAGTTGCTGAATGTTTTGAGAGCTTTGTAAAAATGGGAGATAAAATTTAACTCTTAAATTATAATTTCGCAAAAAGTTAAGAATTTAAGGCAAAATTTTACTTGGAAATAATTTCAAACATAACAGAAAAATTCCAAGAATAAAAGGACTGTAAAGGACACCCACCTACTTTAACCAAGATTCACCTATTAACACTTTATCCCATTTGCTTAATCATCTCGTCTGTTCATATTTATAGTTATGTCTGTCCACCTGTGTTTAAATGTGTGTGTGTACACACACATATACACACACACACAATTTTTTCCCTGAATTAAGACTAAGTTGCATATATCATGGTCTTTACCCCTAAATAATTCAGTGTGTCTTCTTTAAGAATAGGGTATTCTCCCCCTTAAGAATAGGGTATTCTTATACGATTACAGCAAGATTCAGCAAACTTTTTCTATAAAAAGCCAGATAGTTTTGCTTTAGGCTTTGTGGACCACATACAGTCTCTGTTGTGTAGTCTTCTTCATTCTTTATACGATGCTTTAAATATATAAAAGTGTTCTTAGCTCACAGGTCGTAAGTTGTCTACTCCTGGACTATGGTGAAATGATCCACTTCAGTAGTTTTAATGTTGATACACTATTCTTACCTAGTATTATCTAATTTACCACACGTCTTCCAATTTTTCAAATCAGCCTAGTAATTTCCTTTATGCATTTTCTGTCTTTTTTGGAATCTAGTCCAGGACCCGCCATTGCACTTGGTTGATACTGTTCTTTCATACGATTTAATCTGGGCCATTTCCTCAACCTTTCACTGTCTCTTATGGTATTGATATATTTAGAAAATACAATTCCTTTTTTAAAAATAGACCATTCCTAATTTGGGGTTGTCTAGTGATAGGATTCAGTGCCTTAATCTGCATCCCATATAAATGATGTCAAAGGCTTTTTAGGGTATCATATCTGGAGACACACAGGGTCCGTTTGCCCCTCACTGATGACTTTCAAGCAATAGCAAATGGAAAAACAAAAACAAAACAAAACAACAACAACAAAAAAACCCAAACAAACAGAGAATAGAGAAATTCTAAGAGAACACTGCTTTAGAGACAGATGATCTTCAGAATTATTAAGTATGTTTTTTTCATCCAATGCTGTTCAAAGCTTTAACTTAAAGCTTGTGTCTGTTTCCATCTCTACTAGACATATGAGAAGGCAACTAAATGTTTTGAGAAAAACCTGTTTATCCAGGGAACAGTATGGTGAGAAGCGGAACTCCCAGGTGCCTTTTGTTGATTTTTGAAGTACATACATTCTTAGCTTGTGTATACATCTTAATTTTTGTACACTAACTGGTCAAGGTCTTATCTGTCAGCCTCTGCTCCAGTAGTTCAGCCCCACGTTCAGGTCATGCTGAAAGTCCTGCTGCTCTGTGCACGCTCCAGATTAGTTTTCTGCTTGAAATAATCTTTTCTTCTTTCCTGATTAGAATTATCTTAATCCTTCAGCATCTACTGCAAATGCCCTCCATTTTATGCAGCTCCCAAGGAGAAACAGACTTCATTTTTCCATAATGTTTTCTACTGTCCCTTAGTGGCACTGACAACAATGACGAGGATAATAATAGTAATAATGTAGCAACTACAAATAATTCAGTAGTTTCCATTGCCAGGCATTGTGCTAAGCACTTATATGCCTTTTCTAACCATGGGATTATTTGTGTATCATAATTATCCTCAGTTTTGGAATAGGAAAATTGAGATCCAGAAGGTAAAGTAGTGTGTCTAGGACCACAGTCTCACAGTCTAATAAGCTAGAGGATAAGGACACAAATGCATGGGTCAAAGCCTGTACTCTGTTTCAAAATATTGGAGCAGTGGTTTTAATTTTATATATATTGTATGATTATAATAATATTATTCGCTTAAATTTACTTACAGGGAAACATACAGATATTAAGTGTATAATTCCATGAATTTACATAAGAACATAACCATTACCCCATCAAAATATTGCCCCAGAGAGTTCTTTTATGCCTCTTCTCACCAATTCCCTCCCTCCAAACCAGAGACAAGCATTGTTAAGATTTCTATCATCATAGATTAGTTTTGTCTATTTTTGAATTGACTGTAAATGAACTCACACAGTATGTACACACATTTGTGTCTGGTTTATTTCACTCAAACTAATTAAAATAATTTTTCTTGAGAGTCAGCCATGTTACGTGTAGCTGTAGCTTGTTGCGTTTTTTAAATTGTAGAGTAGTGTTCTATTGTATAAATAAGTAACAGTTTTTTTCTACTCTCCTGTTGGTAGACATTTGGATTGTTTCCAGATTCTGGCTGTTATGAATAAAGACGCTATGAACATTCTTGTACAAGCCTTTTAGTGGACACACACTTTCATTCCTTTTGGGTAAATATCTAGGTATAGAATTTCTGGGTCATATATAGGGGCATGTTTTGCTTTATAAAACTTTGCAAAATAACTTCCCAAAGAAGTTGTACCATTTTACACTCCATAGGCAATAGGTGAGTGTTCTAGTGGCTCCACATCCTTGCTAACATTTGGCATTGTCACCTTTTTAATTTTAGCTATTTTAGTGGGTGTGAGAAAGTGCTGCAGCCAAAGCCCATACTCTTAACCACTGCTTGATGTCATCATGGCCCATTTCACTTTATACAGTAACTTGCATACACATCTGCCTTTCCTACTAGATGCCAAGCCCTCAGGTAGCTAAGATATTCCTTATCATTTTTACAGTCCTTCTGAATCAGAAGCTCAATAAATGCTTAATAAATTTTGGCTTGGAACATATTCTCTGCCAACTTTCAATCAAGAGTGTAAAACAGTAGAGAGAGGAAGAGTGAGGATAATTAATATGACAGGTGTCTGGTGGTATATCCCAGGGCACACTGACAAGGTCTCAGGACAGCTTAGATTAAAGGAGGTTCAAAACAATAAGATTCTAGGTCTTAATATCTCTCAGCATGCATTATAATCATCTGGGGAACTCTGAAAAAAATGCAGATGTCTTGGCCCCAACCCAGTAGCGGTCATCTTGGAGGATTTCTACCCTAAAAGCCTTCAGCTAGAGACTAGGGAATGCTTGGTCAATGATTAATGAAGTTTACATTTAGTCTCCCAGTTGATCCTTTATATATGTATGTATGTTTACTTATCTGTCTATGCATATGACAGATATTTGGACTGAGTTGACCTGAGGTGGGCACAGTCATTGGTCTTTTATGGATGTTTCCTAGATGCCACTATTGTGCAGCTAGCGTTAAGAGCAGTGACACAGTAGAATAGAGTGAAGAAACAAGAGGTTTACATTGATGATGATCATGTTGATCTGTTCCAAAGAGATAATAACCCAACTATGTCTCTCTCTGGAAGTGAGATTATCACGTTTAACCACATACATAGATGGAACTACAGTTGAAAGACTGCCTAGCTATCCCCTTTATCCTTTGCCAAGTAGACAGGGCCTTTGATCAGCAATCATCTGCCATGTTGAAGAATCAAAGGGCACAACACACTTGAGCTAATACCAAAGGCATTCCTTGTAGTCTCTTAATAAATGTACTTGGAGCCCTGAAAGATGTCTACTCCAAACATGAATTCCCAACACTGCCAAAATGATTTGAGTCTAGATGTGACAATCCATGATATTTCAGGCAGAGCTGAAGGAATTTAACTTGGCTTACCAAAGTCTAAAGCCAAAATTGAGTGTCCGATGCAAAATGGACAAACGAAGTCAACGTATTTTGAATGACATTAAGCTAGATGTTATAGCCACCCTGTAAGTCTGAGCAGGCCACAGTTTGGCTCTTCTGGAAGGTCTGGTCCTGAACTTCACTCTAAGTGTTCATCTTCACATAGCTACTGAAAATGGCTCACTAAGGCACAGCCAGACCTCACCCCACTCAGTGAGAGCCATAGATTTTTCATTTGAACAACTGTACGAGTTAGACAAGGGGGTTCACTAGAGAATACTCCCATGCATTTTGTTTCCTCCCCCACGGGACAATTGTTCTTTGGTTTAACATTGCTGCGAGGTGGGCAGAACAGAATTGAAACAATTCTTCCTCAGTTCTCCGTCAACCTTCTTCTTATCACTTCAAACTTTGTTACCTCCTTGGGGGATGGAGGGGAGAGCTAGGAAGGAGGAACAGGGCAAAATGGAGAAGGGAAGGCAGGAGAGAAAGGTGGTAAGGAAGAAAGAGAAAACAAATTTGTGTGTGTACACGTGTGTGCATGTGTGTGCATGCGTGCACACATGCACAGACAGAAGGGAATTTTCCAACGACAATAACAAATTAGAATCAAAACCCTCCAACTAGGAGGATCCTTACCTATTACAGAGTTTGACACCTCATTTTACAGATGAGGAAACTGAATGCAAGAAAGATGAAAGGATTTATACAAAGTGACACAGTAAGTCAGGAGCAGAGCTGGACGAGAGAACTCAGGTGCCCACCACCATCCACCTCCTTCAAAGTGTTCCCTGATAATTTCCATGCTGCCTCATCAAGTCTCTAAAAGAAATAGGCTTCTGCCTGCTCCTCACCACCCAACCGCACAAACCAGAGCCTGAAAGGACATTTCAATGAGGTTGAATAGATGGTTTTGTTAGGTGGGGAGCTGAGCATCTGTGGGTGGGCAAAGTAAAAGGAGGCATTCTTCTAAGGAATAGGCTCATTTTTTAACCGACCATAACACAAAACTTAAGTCTCCAAACTTTCTCAAGACAGAGTTGTAGAAAGGGAAGAGTTATAACACTTCTGATAATTAAATGGCAGTCCTAAGAGATCAGTCGTGGCTTTAGAGGCCACATTGCAAAACCACTAACAGTGACATTAATGTGTTTGGGTTACACTTAACAATCTGGATGTTTAATGCTCTTCAACCGTTTGTTCCAGGTCACCAGAGGTTAACAAGCCAGTAGTGAATATAAACATAATTGTGTTTCACGAGGCTACGTTGTCAGCTTGAAAAACAGAACAAAGCCTCATCAATAATCTTTACTTTCTTCTAGGAGCAAGCCAGTACATGTTGAATAAATACATTGACACTCACTGTTGTGTTTGAAGATTCTTATGGTTGCACCTGAGAGTCGGGCCCCAAGTACAAGCGACGTGTGGTTTAACTCATCACTTAAAATGAGGCATCCCTGTGCAGAAAGCAAGCACACAAAACACAAGCCAATAAATAAAACCAAGGAAAAACAACTTGTGGGGACAGGAAGACACTCTAAAACCTGCAACACCAATTTCTAAAACTCACTTTAATTTTAAAAGGCCAAGAGTTTAACCTGGTGTCTATATGGATAAAATCATGTATAGCAGTCAGCTGATGGAGATGGGAGTTGTTTTAAGATATTACATGTTCACAGCAACATTTACATATAGTTTGCAGTCGAGAAGTTCATCCAAGATCTTTGTTAAGTACCAGGGAGAGCCTAAAGTATTGATCTCTAACAGGAAGATTGGTAGATTTTTGGGTGGGTTATGAACTTGTAGGGGCACTTTCATGAGGGATTATTTGGAACAGTTTTAGTTATTCCTACTGAAAGGCAGGGGTCTTTTGTGCAGGACAATTTAAGCTCTTACTTCTGATTCTCGTTTTCCACTGTATTAACATCCCATGTAGGCAAAAACATCACTGTTTTACAGTCACAAACTTTGAATATGGGAAAGTATAGAGGGCAATTCAGTCTGCGGTATGTGGATTAAGTCAGTCTAACTTACTGCCTGCAAATTACTCTTTGTAAAATTATTTTTCTTTTTAAGTTAAACATTTCTAACTTGTAAAACTGCGTAAGCATACCAAAAATGCAGGCAAATTATGGTGAACATTTGTCTTTTGTGGCCTTCCAGAATCTTTGAATTTTCCCGTATATTTCTATAGTTTCACACATAGCATGTTTTGAGTTTTTCTGAGGCAAAAGCCACAAAAATTCCCATATATTTGTACTGTAGATATATGCATTTTTGTAATTTTTCTGGTGGAACATTTAGGAGTTATTTGTAAGCCTCCTACTTCACCTTTCCTGATAACAGGACATTCTCCTCCAAAAATCACAATTCAATGATCACATTCAAGAAGTTCAATGCTTTTACAACACTATCATTTGATAGTTCAAATTTAAATTTCCCCAACTTTTCTAAGGATGTCTTAAAGCTTTTAATAGACATCATCATTCCTTTGATGTTGTTCATTGCAAAATCCAGTCTAAGACCATACTTTGCATGTAGTGGCGATGAGACACATTTTCAAAGGCATAAATTTTATTAATGTACTTGCTTACTTGCAATGAACCAGCCAACTTCCCATTTTTTTTTCTGAGGAACAATTTCAAATGCCGGCATGATTGTCACTATACGGCTCATTGCCATTTGGCACCTGCTTTCATCTCTGATCTTTTCTTTGACCACAATTCTATATTCTAGTTCCTCCAAACCTATGTATTTTACATGTGCTGTTCCCTCTTCGTGTCCTAAATACAACTTATTTATCTGTTAAAATTCTGTTCTCCTCTCACCATTTTTGCACAGACATTGCAGACTTTCTCAGGAAGGGTTTTGGGCAGCTCTTTGTCCTTCCTCAAACATGGGCATGCCTTTTCTATGGTGTTTGTCCTACTTTGTTCAGTATATTGTTTCCCCCGTTAGACTCTAAAGTACATAATTTAAAAGACATAGGTCTTGTTCATCTTTGTATGTCTTGTATCTTCCCTCATATGAGGACATAGTAGATTCTCAAGAATTGGTTTATTGAATGAAAAAATAAATGAGTAACATAGGAAAAATATTTTGTCCAAGTAAATGCTTAATAAATATTAGCTATGAGAAGTTGCAAATGGGAACTCAGGAGCCCAAAATTATGATTGCTTTGTTAAACTGTTTTTGAAGATGAATTCTGACCCATGTCTAGGGTTGCAATTATATAATCAGCAATATCATGATAAGATTTGCTGGACTAAGCTGGCATACTTATTCAAAAATACCGATTTCCAATCAGTTTCTCCTAAGAAAAGAACCTTCTCACACATGCTTCTTTTTTTTTTTTTTTGAGATGGAGTCTCGCTCCATCATCAGGCTGGAATGCAGTGGCCTGATCTCGGCTCATTGCAACCTCTACTTCCTGGGTTCAAGCAATTCTCCTGCCTCAGCCTCCTGAGTAGCTGGGACTATAGGTGCGTGCCACCACTCCCAGCTAATTTTTGTATTTTTAGTAGAGACAGGGTTTCACCATGTTGGCCAGGATGGTCTCGATCTCTTGACCTTGTGATTTACCCGCCTCGGCCTCCCAAAGTGCTGGGATTACAGGCGTGAGCCACCGTGCCCATTTCAGCCATACTTCTAACAAGGACCTGCTCAGAGTTACAATTCTTAGGAGTAATAGAGTAGAAGACAATTATGTTAACAAACTTCTCACCTTTCCAACTAATGCCGGGATATTCATTGAGTTAGTTGCGAATCCCATCCCAAAGACCATAGCTGCTTCCACATTCAGGAACTTAGCCACAAGGTCCTCCAGCTCCTTGTGCTTATCCAAGGTGCCTGCACATAAAATTACATGAGGAGTGAACCTTCGCTTTTCAACAAGGCCAAGATTGAAAACTCAAATTCCAGTACATACACATCACCAAAAGACCTATACAAGAGTGCTTGTAGCAGGAAGATTTGCCATTGCCCGAATCTAGAAATAGCCCAAATATTCAACTATTGTAGAATGGAAAAATACAATGTGGGGTATTTGTGTAGTGGAATTCAATACAGCAATGAGAAAGAACGAACTACTGCTCCACACAACATTGTGGATAAATCTCACAAATCTGTTGTTGAGTGAAAGAAGTCAGACATCTAAAAAGGTACAGGCTGTATGATTTCATTTACATAAAGTTTGCAAACAGGCAAAACAAATCTACAGTGCTAGAAGTCAGGATAGTAGTTATTTTTGTTAGGAGCATGAAGACAGTTTTTAGATTCTCTGAATGTTCTGTTTCTGCATTTGTTACGTAGGTATATTTGCTTTGTGAAGATCCATTGAGCTGTATACTTACAACTGGCGCACTTTTCACCGTGCCATAAGTGCAATAAAATTTACAAAAAACACCCACAATTCTCTCTTTTTACTCTACATCTCACAAGTAATTAATTAAATTATAACCCCATCAGAGTTTCCCCACACCTAAATGCAAAACAGATTCAATGACTTCCATAGATACCAATAATTTATTGAACCTTTGGAATGTACTAGATACTGTGTTAAGCCCACTATTTAGGTTCTCTCATTTAATCTTAGAAGCCAATAATGCAGGTATTTTTACTTCATAGATAAGAAAACTGAGAGTTAAGAGGTTACCAACAAAAAGCAACAGAGATAATCTAGTTTAACTCCAAAGTTTAGTTTTTACCTCTTTACAATCACTTATATGTTTGCCTTTTTATCCCTCCTTAAACATAATCCCCTCATGCTTTGCTACAGCAAATGTTGATGCTCGCTCCTCATGTTTTCTGTTTGCTATCACTTGAAATCCTAGGTCTGCACAGTCCAATATGGTAGCCACCAGCTATATGTGGTTAGTGCAATGGAGAAACTGAATTTCAAGTTTTATTTAATTTTAAGTAACATAAAATGTAAAGCTAAAGCATAGTAAAGTGCATTTCACCAACTGCAAATTTATTTTTTGATAGCATTACATTTCTTATTGATTATTGGAAATTCAATGTCTTTATTAAGATGTGCTATAAATGTAAAATATGTGTCATTTTCTGAAGCTGTAGTATGATGACAAAAAGAATGTAAATAGTACTTTTTTTTTTTTGAGATAGAGTCTTGCTCTGTAGCCCAGGCTGGAGTGCAGTGGTGTGATCACCACTCACTGCAGCCTCGGCCTCCCGGGTTCAATCAATTCTCCTGCCTCAGCCTCCCGAGTA
>NW_012116099.1:4239378-4241528 GCF_000951035.1 Colobus angolensis palliatus | reverse complement strand
CCACAATGGTTGAACTAGTTTACAGTCCCACCAACAGTGTAAAAGTGTTCCTATTTCTCCACATCCTCTCCAGCAACTGTTGTTTCCTGACTTTTGAATGATTGCCATTCTGACTGCTGTGAGATGGTATCTCATTGTGGTTTTGATTTGCATTTCTCTGATGGCCAGTGATGACGAGCATTTTTTCGTATGTCTGTTGGCTGTATGACTGTCTTCTTTTGAGAAATGTCTGTTCATATCCTTTGCCCACGTTTTGATGGGGTTGTTTTTTTATTCTTGTAAATTTGTGTGAATTCTTTGTAGGTTCTGGATATTAGCCATTTGTCAGACGAGCAGATTGCAAAAATTTTCTCCCATTCTGTAGGTTGCCTGTTCTTTTGCTGTGCAGAAGCTCTTTAGTTTAATGAGATCCCATTTGTCAATTTTGGCTTTTGTTGCCGTTGCTTTTGGCGTTTTAGACATGAAGTCCTTGCCCATGCCTATGTCCTGCATGGTATTCCCTAGGTTTTCTTCTAGGGTTTTTATGGTATTAGTTCTAACATTTAAGTCTCTAATCCATCTTGAATTAATTTTCGTATAAGGAGTAAGGAAAGGATCCAGTTTCAGCTTTCTCCTTATGGCTAGCCAATTTTCCCAGCACCATTTATTAAATAGGGAATCCTTCCCCCATTTCTTGAAAAACAAGTGTTCTAATAGTCAATCTGACTCAAGATTTGGTGCAATGTTTAAAGTTTACATTGTAATTTCAAAATTTGTATCATCAAAGATATATTATGGAACAGAAAGAGAAACTGGTATTTAGGAATAAAACATGGGCATATCATTTGCCAGATTTGCATTTACCTAAAAGAGGCTTCTTCCCAATGGGAATGGTTCCAAGAATAGATGGTGAAAAAGTCAACAGCCTGGGTATGAGGAGACTAGGTTCTGGCTTTAGCTCTTCCATTACCAGCTGTGTGGCCTCTGGCTACCTTTCCTGGAAGTTTGCAGAAGGATTCAGATAAATGCCATTTTAGGCTTTCCCAATGTTGCATGTGCTATTTCCTCCACATAAAATCATCTTTTTGCCTTTCGTCTTTTCTCTGAAGCCTTTCTCAGCTTCCCCAGGGAAAACTGGTCATTCTTCTCTTCTGAGATTGAATAACATTTATTATATGATGATTGCAGCACTTATTAAGTTGAACTGAGAATGTTCCCAGGGCAATCTTCTCTAGTACAGAAAGAGTCCTTGGGGTGCAGATACTGTGTGTGAGACCCCATGACTTCCATAGATACTGACAATACTATCATAGATGGCCATAGTATCAGACATTCTATGATGGTGTCATAGATGTTTGTCTTAGCAACCACAGTGTCTAGCACAGTGCTGACACATAGTAGGTACTTGTAGACTTATATGGGGTCTTTTGATGAATAATGAAGACAGGGCTGAGCTTAGAGTAGGAGATGGCACAGGGAAGAAGATCAAAAGGCCATGCAATGCCAAGGCAATAAGGCGACTAGACAGTGAATACCAGCCTGAAGACATTCATTCCTAGAGAAGTCTTCTAATAAAGACACAAGGTGCCCAAACTATGCCAACTTGATATATTTCCCCTTTCCTGCCCAGAGGGTCAGGTGACAACTGGTCCAGTCACCCGGAAGTGCATGAGTAGAAGTTCATGATGCATCTCCATTTGTCTTTCTCCACCCTTAATCTTTCCAAAACCTGCTATCTCAGGAGCTTAATCTACAACAGTTGCATCACTAAAAGTTGTTAGGTTAATGTGGGATGTGTTGTCATGCATTCTGAGACCATTCTGAGAAATTGCTCACTACAAGATCCTTTCCATTAGACCTGGCTTAAAGACAGGGAGGAGGCTAGACACAGTAGTTCATGCCTATAATCCCAGCACTTTGGGAGGCTGAGGCAGGAGGATTACTTGAAGTCAGGAGTCTGAGACCAGCCTGGCCAATACGGTGAGAACCCCATCTCTAAAAAATAAATAAAAAGCAAAGTAGCTGGGTGTGGTGGTATGCACCACCCCAGCTATTTGGGAGGCTGAGGTGAGAGGACTGAGCTTAGGAGGCTGAGGCTGAAGTGAGCTATGATCACACCACTGCACACCAGCCTGGGTGACAAAGCAAAATCTCATTAAAAAAAAAAAAAA